>NW_015119760.1:0-2283 GCF_001443285.1 Poecilia latipinna
TATTGAAATGACTAAAAAACCCCATAAAATTAGCAGATCATTAGAGTTTTATTTTATAACTTCTTTCTTTTTAAACTCCAAAACTTCTTCATTACTTCTGTAGACTTACACCTGCATAATTTGCAAGATTTAACTATAAAAACATTGAACCAGCTCAGATACACAGTAAATATGGAGAAAATGTAGAGAACAGGTGGAAAATCCTGCAAAATTTATGTTGCATTAAAAGAAAAAATAATGGTTCTTAGTTTTACATCCACAGAATCTGCACTTCATTCTGTAAACTATTATACATCCACCATATGGTAATATTAACTTTCTACCCAAATGAATGTAAACACATTGCACTCAACAGATGGAAAATAATAATTTAACACAGACATTGTTAATTCAGAAGTATTGTTTCTGGATACTGGAAAAAAGATAAAAACTCTTGCAATATGTTGTCAAAAATACTAAGAGGCAGGACTGTCATTATGCAAACTCATAACCTCCAGCAGACCGGACAAAAGATTAAGTAAGTGATGTGACGTAAATTTTGATGCTCTGATTGGCCGCTTAGTCAAGCAAATTCAGGTTTTATAGACTTGATTTGATGCTGTCAGCTGCAGAAGAACAGAAACTCCCATCAGATCATGTCCAACATCATCATGTTCTCTGCACCTCTGCTGCTGCTGGTGGCTGCTGCATCCTGTGAGTCTCACTAAATAGCCGGGTTTAAATTATTTAGACTATATGCTCTGTTAAATTGATACATCTATTTCATCTTTTTAGATGTGAAGTGTGAACAACTGACACAACCAGCCGCATCGACTGTGCAGCCAGGTCAACGTCTGACCACCAGATGTCAGGTCTCTTATGACCTGGGCACCTGGACAGCTTTTATCAGACAGGATGCAGGAAAAGGACTGGAGTGGATTGGGGTGAATGATAAGCATGGAAATTTACACTTAAAAGATTCACTCTCGGACAAGTTCAGTATCGATGTAGACACCAACAGTAAGACAGTGACTCTAAATGGACAGAATATACAACCTGAAGACTCTGCTGTGTATTACTGTGCCAGAGAGACACAGTGATAAAAACCAGCAGCAGAGCTGTACAAAAACGCCTCTCAGCCTGAACCGATACTTTACTAGTAAACAACCAGAGGGGGCGCCTTAGGACCACTACAGAATTTAAACAATTTTCTAAAAGAAGGTCTTGCAGTTTTCACTCTTCAGCTTTACACAGATAATATTAACATTACAGTCAGTTAGGTTTTGCTTTTATATTGTATATCTAATGATAATTCTTCAGATAGGCTTTCATTTACCCAACACTGAACGCATCTTGCTACCTAAAAATTGTCTAAAATGATCAAACACTACTAAGAACTTTTTGAAATCAGCTAAGTTACACAAATCTAAATTTAGACAACTCTGTGTGTTAGATAGGACTTATCAAGTTTTTATAAATAATGTAATGTAAATTAGTTCAAGAAGTGAACCTGTAAAGACTTTTCCCCTTCTGTGTAACAAATAAAAGCACAACAGTCAGTTTACAAACAATCAAAAGCCAGGTGTCTATTAATTTTCTCAAATATTTGCATTAGAAAACTGCTTATATACTTGCTCAGAAAGGGCCCATTTTTACTGCTTACTATCTTGCAATTTTTGCCTCCAGCATTAAACAGATTGTCTATTTTGTCACTGTTAACTTTAATGAGTCTGGTTCTTCTCTTCAGGTAGTTTGGAAAATAAAATGAGAGAAAGGTGAGTCACCTGATAGAAGTCCTCAAAGAATTGATCCTCGTGAAACTTACATCCTTGGAAAATAATCTGCAAGAGATTCAGGATTAAATAAATTGTTCATTTAATGGTTTCGTCCACAGTACCATGTAGGAAAATGTCTCTATATGCTGGAAACCAGTGAATAAACACTTGTTCTGATCATGTTATTCTGTGAACCCTCTGTCAAAGTGACATACTAGAACTGCATTTGTTTCTATGTTCAGCATAGATGGAAGTGGCTTCTTTCTCTGTTGTTTGGTGGAAAATGTTACAATTAATTGTTTGTCAGTGGTTTTATTCTAAGTTAAACCTGGCGAATGTAAATGCACGTCATGATTGGATTAATTAATTTTTTTGCCCATAAATAATACACTTGTATTATTTAATCAGAATAAATTTCAATCTGATTAATGAATTTTATGAATGTAAACATACTGATTTTTATTCTTCATTCAACTTTTAATGTAATGTTTTGAATTTAATTTTAAAAATTGTTAACAGCTGACAAGGC
>NW_015119761.1:0-2274 GCF_001443285.1 Poecilia latipinna
TGATCAGTAGATTATTGCGAGGGAACGCAAAAGTTTTGCGAGGGTTAGGGTTAGGTAGGATTCCTCTTAACTTTATGTATGATTAAGAAAAAGAGGAACTTGAGTGACTAAAGTCACAAAAGTTGTGACAAAAGTGCATATTTGTGGAAACAAATATGCACTTTTGTCACCCTTTTTGTTGATCCCTCACTGTGATATAATAAGATATAATCTCTCTGGGATTCAATTTTTCCTTCTCCTCTAACATTCAACCTAAGACAACTTTCTTGTTCCGTCTCTGCAGTCCCCTGGCTCAGGCTCTTCTTCCCCTCCAGGAGCTGGGTCATCCAGCAAGCTTCTGTCACAGGATGAAAGCTTTCGAGGTTCTCTGTCTCAAAAAGAGGTTGATTCTGTATATAATTATTTTAGTATAATTATTCACTTTTTATTCAGTTGACAAAGTAACAGTAGAAACATTACTCTTGTTTTAACTGTTTTTCTTCACAGTCCAGGAAAAGGCTTACTTCCTTCCCCACATATGTAGAAGGTGAGCATGAGTGATTTCATCTCAGGAGACATGGGACAAGGTTTTAAACAACTGAAATGAAACATATCGATAAGGTGAAAAATTAATGCTGTTTGTAATAATGTGGATAAGTTATTTTTTCAACTCATTTTAAGTTATGGTGTTTTTACACCCGAGTTGTTTAAAACAAACTCTCCCTCTTTGGTCTAGTTCATTTGTGTAGTTGTGAACACAGCAATTTTACTATAGGGTGTACCTGAAGCCATTCAAAGGAGTTAGTGTCTGGTTCCAAATGATCTCTAGAATGATTCATTTTTTGTGCGAATGTCATCCAACCTCGATCCAGAACAGCTGTACACTACAAGCTTAAGCTAAATGCCATCCCACGTTTTGGGATGCGCTGGAATCAACAAATTTATAAACAACAGCCATGTGTTTCTTTGTAAAGTATAAAACCACATGCAACTTTCAAGACATCTTCTCAAAATCATTTGGTATATTATACAGATCATTTTACCAGAAATGGTACTGGGAAACACACAATTGATGTGATTATATCCAAGATTGCAACATAGAATCTATTTCTATATTTACATTTGGTTCTCCCACTCTGTACTCTAATGACCAATAAACAGACTGAGCGTTCTTATGTGATTTTGGTTGGCTTGAAGCTTTCCTGTCAAAAAGGAAAATTTCAAGCCACTAGAAACAATTTCAAGTCAGAAAACTTGATTGACTGTTTCTTGCCAAAATCCCCAGACTGACCGATGGTGTTTCAAGTTAGATCCAAGTTATGCAGCAATGGTGCTTTACAGTTTAGCTGTGATTTGGCATATCAGACAGTGGATCCTTTAGCATCTTTGACATCTGGATCACTGAAGCTCTAATTAAAAACATTTTGCAGATGATGGAAGGTAAATGGATGGTATTCATCCTTTATTTACTGTTTTAAAAAGATTTTGGAGAAAAGTTTTGTTTTCCTTCTTGGGGGACTTAAACAATATTAGGCTGCATAATGGCACAGTGTTTTAATCTTGAGGTTTTTCTGCATGGAGTTTGCATGTTCTCTCCAGGTACTCCAGCTCTTTTGCCTAACTGTTAGGTTAATTGGTCTTAAGAGTGCCCTTAGGTTTGGTGTGCATGGTAACTTTTAAATAACTTTAATCCTTTCGGGGAATTGTAGCACATTGACTAGTGATGTGGTGAGACTAATAAACAGACTGAATCTCTGTCTACAGTGCCTGGCCCCTGTGATCCAGAGGACCTAATTGATGGGATCATCTTTGCAGCTAACTGTCTTGGATCCACACAGATGTTATCAGAGAAGACACCATCGAAGAACATTCGCATGATCCAAGCACAGGAAGCAGTTAACCGCATCAAGGTAAACACTTAAAAGGAATCCCACAGAATGAACATGAATTAGCCTTTAGGTAATGAGAATCACATGTTGACCTAAATGTCTATATGCCTGTGGCTGACAGTTTTGTTGTTCTGTCAGTCAACCCCTCACCCCTAGATTAAGACCTCCAAACAAAATGTTCTAGGGGACTGGGGCTGAGGTGGGGACAAAGGCAGGGGTGAAAGTAAGCTGGTACGGTCCAGTACTGCATTCCGGTAAATATTCTGAGCCGATATGCAGTGCCGGGAGAACGGCTGGAATAAGGCCGTCATTCAGAACGGCTGCACTTCGAGTCAAAGTAGATCTACGATCAATAGACAGTCTAAAACACGAGTTAATATGTCTATAAATATATTTTTTCTCATTC
>NW_015119762.1:0-2274 GCF_001443285.1 Poecilia latipinna
ACCCCTTAGCAGACCAGAGTTTAAAACCTGGGTCTGCTCTACCTGGACCAAAGTCCCTGTTTCCAAAAATGGGTGAGAACTGGGATAGCTGTTGCTTTTCTCCCAAATAATCAAGTACTTTTTGCCAGACAAGCATTGTATTTTTTCAGAAAAAGGGTTTTTTGTTTGTTTAATAAGCTTTTTCCTGTCTGATGAATACAAGTATAAGTTTATAGGAATAGAGATATGCTTGGACTCCATTGTAACCCAGGCTGGGGGCTCTCTGGAAATAAAATAAAACATAGCTGCCCTGATCTGGGCTGCCCAGAAATACCATAATAAATTTGGCAATTGTAAACCACCTCTGTCATAAGGCAGATATAAAAGGGACAGTCTCACTCTAGGACGCTTACCGTTCCAAATGAAGTTGGAAATAGTTTTATTTATCTCCTTAAAGAAGGAGAGGGGAGGGGAAAGTGGAACTGATTGGAAAACGTATAAAAATTTTGGGAATATTGTCATTTTTATAATATTGACTATTAAGGAAATGGGTAGTCTGGACCATCTTTCTATTAATTGCATAACTGATTCTGTAAGGCGGTTATAATTAGTTGGAATGATATTATTTATTGTAGGGGTAACTTTAACACCTAGATAGGTAAATCCTTGTTTAGATGTTACATATGGAGTTGAAACTGGAGGATTGAGACGTTCATTTTCTGATAGGTACAGTATTTCAGATTTAGCATCATTTACCTTATATCCTGAAAAAACTCCAAAAGACTTAATTAAATCAGTTATTGTGGACATGGTGTTACCCAGCTTGGAGCAAAACAGGATTATGTCGTCTGCATACAAGGCTATACGATGTTCTAAGCTCCCTAATCTTATACCGGTTATATTATCGTGTTTGCGAATTGCCATAGCTAAAGGTTCGATGGCCAATGTGAACAACAGAGGAGAAAGGGGGCAGCCCTGCCTTGTCCCACGTTTCAATTTAAAGGGAGATGAAGTTAGGCCATCGGTTAAGATTTCAGCTTGTGGGTTTGAGTAAATTAGCTTTACCCAGCTAAGGAATTTTCCTCCTATACCAAAGCGTTCCATAACAGCAAACATATATTGCCATTCTATCCTGTCAAAGGCCTTCTGTGTGCAGTGTCAGGATAGCATTGTCTTCTCAAAAATTACATTAAACACCCTTCTGATGTTGTGAAAACCCTGTCTTCCTTGTACAAAACCATTTTGATCAGGGTGGACCATCATGGGTAAAAGTAGCTCCAACTTCCTAGCTAACACTTTACACAAAATTTTAACATCATTATTAATAAGAGAAATTGGCCTATATGAGCTACATTGAGTTGCAGGTTTACCTGGCTTCAGGAGTAGGGAGATGATTGCTGTATTAAGTGAGGGAGGGAGAGATCCTTTACTCAAGGATTCTTGATACATGTCAAGCATAGGAGGTATCAGTTTGGATTGAAAAATTTTATATATTTCAATTGGAATTCCATCAGGCCCCGGGCTCTTACCACCTTTGTGTTTTTGTTTTTTACATTGTTTTTATGTGGTAGGGCTGCATCAGATCTACCATATCAAGGGTGACTTTAGAGTTGGTGTGGTAAACCAGATTAAACGCATATTAAAAATATGTTTCATCATCCCACATTTCTGTTTTAAATTTTTTTGTTTTGTTATTATCAATTATTATTGATCTCAGTGGATATCAATAATAGTTGATATCCACTGAGATCAGAGTTGAAACAAACAGCTTTGTTTGTTTTTAATATTTTCAGACAATGAAAACATTTTACTGGGCTAACATTTCAAAATCTTCATTCTTCACTTAATTTCTACATTTGCAGCTTTATTCAGTTACTCCCGGCCGGGTAACTGTGTGTGTTTGTCAGTGTTTGAGCAGAAATGCCACACACGGGCGGTCTGTTTAAACACGAGGATTAAGTCCGGGTCTGTTGTTCCGGGTCAGACAGTAACGGACCGGCACGCAGCAGGACAGAGACCAGGACATCCATCGTGTAAACTTTAAATGCCAGCAAGTCAGAGTGAACACACACAGCTTTAGAAAAACCCTCCACAATTAAATTCAAACTCATTTTAATGCAAACACAGACATACATACAGACCCACACATTCAATACATTTTACTGCAAACCCCCGTTTATTTCAGGAAATTTATAACTAGTGAAACATTATAAAGATTATTTACACACAAATGTTTGTTTGAAAGCGTTTATTTCTGCTCAGTACGACGATTTTCCAATTACAAGTAATGAAAGT
>NW_015119763.1:0-2268 GCF_001443285.1 Poecilia latipinna
AGCACGGACACACACTGGACCTGGTCATTTCCTGCGGTCTGCCTGCGACTAACCTGGAAATCTGTGACTCTGTGTTCTCGGATCACCTGCCTGTTTTATTCAGTGTTAGTTTGACACCTGCTGCAGTTAAAACTCGCGCTGCTGCTGTCGGATTATTAATGCTTCCACTGCCACTCAGTTCTCTACTGCTTTTCTTCAGCTCTGTGGATCATCCGACTTCCTCTACTCTGATACAGAAGTTCTGGTCCTGGTTCTATTCTTCCTGTCAAACCATCCTGGACTAGGTTGCTCCATTAAAAACCAGGCACCCCAGGATTAAACCTGAGCCTTGGTTTAATGACTGAACTCGGGCTGCAGGAAGGAATGTCGCCGTGTTGAACGCAGGTGGAAAAAGGATAAACTGCAGGTTACTCTTCAGATTTTAAAAGGACTGTTGGCGTCTCTACCAGAGCACAGTTAAAGAGGCAAAAAGGGAATTTTTGTCAAATATCATTCTCTCAAACAACCATAACCCACGTGTTTTATTTAACACAATTGACTTTGTGCTTAATATTCCATAGAATGCCTGTTTGGAAGCTTCTCCTGATGTGTGTGATGATTTTATGCGTTTCTTTATTGAAAAGGTTGGTAGTACCAGGGCTCTTATCACAGCTCCTGACTCTGACCCTTCAATTTCAGTCCCTTGCTCGGCTGCTTTCAATCAGTTTGAGCCTGTGACTGTCTCACTGTTAGAGGATGTGGTTGGCCACATTAAGCCATCAGGTTCCCCCCGGGATGCTGTGCCTCCACAATTTTTTAAAGATATTTTATCTAGCATAGGGCAGCCTGTTCTTGCAATTATAAATAGCAGTCTGTCCTCAGGTGTGGTCCCTGCTAGTTTTAAACATGCAGTAGTGCAGCCACTGCTTAAAAAACCTGGCCTTGATCCTGCTGTTCTGGCTAATTATCGGCCTATTTCGAAGCTGCCTTTTCTTTCTAAAGTTTTAGAGAAAATTGTGTACTGCCAGCTGACACAGTTTTTAGATGACAATGGCATTCTGGAGGTTTTCCAGTCAGGTTTTAAAACTCTTCATAGTACAGAATCTGCTTTAGTAAGAGTTTTTAATGACATCCTTCTTGCATGTGATTCTGGTAACCATGTTGTTCTGATTTTACTTGACCTAACTGCTGCCTTTGATACAGTAGACCACGACATTTTAATATCGCGATTACAGCATATTGTAGGTATTGGTGGCAATGTTCTTAAATGGTTCAGGTCCTACCTGGAGGACAGAACATTTTCAGTGAATATTAGAGATTTTGAATTATCTGCTGATTCAATGCCTTATGGTGTCCCGCAGGGCTCAATTCTGGGCCCGCTGCTTTTCTCTCTGTATTTACTGCCTCTGGGTTCTGTCCTCAGGAAACATGGGATTTCTTTTCATTGTTACGCTGACGATTGTCAGATTTATTTGCCCCTGAAGCAGAAGGATGTCCATTCCATCAAACATCTCTTGGCATGTCTAGGTGATATTAAAGCTTGGTTGGCCTTGAACTTTATAAATTTTAATAAAAACAAAACAGAGGTGATGGTGTTTGGACCCAGTGGCTCCTGTGAGTCCTCCTCTGTTGACCTGGGACCCTTGGAGGTTTATTTTAAACCTGTTATTACAGATCTTGGTTTTAAGGTGGACAGTGATTTTAAATTGGACAGCCAAATCAGAGCCGTGGTTAAGTCCAGCTTTTATCATTTAAGGCGATTGGCGTCAGTGAAATCTTTTCTTTCCAGGCAGCATTTTGAAACAGTGATCCACGCTTTTATTTCGACTTGACTGGATTACTGTAACTCACTATATCTGGGAGTCAGTCAGTCACTGCTCTCACGTCTGCAGCTGGTTCAGATGCTGCTGCACCACTTAGGACAGTAACTCGACAGGGAGCAGGTGACCCCTGGCCCCTGTCCTGGCCTCACTTCACTGGCTGCCTGTATATTGTAGGATTCATTTTTAAATTATTTTGTTTGTTTTTAAATCACTGCATAATCTTGCCCCGGCTTACTTCTCTGAGCTTCTTCACCCATACATACCTTATCGGTCTCTCAGGTCAGCAGATCAGCTGCTCTTGGAGGTACCGAGATCCAGAAGGAAGCTCAGAGGGGACAGGGCTTCTCTGTCCTGGGTCCTAAGTTATGGAACGACTTGCCTTTGCAGGTCAGAGAGGCCCCTTCACTGTCCACTTTTAAAGCTCGTCTTAAAACCCATCTATTTTACTTGGCTTTCAACTCCAGCG
>NW_015119764.1:0-2267 GCF_001443285.1 Poecilia latipinna
GTAAGATTACTGCAACTGGTTTAATGTTAGGTACTATAGCTGCTCAGCACATTTCATTAAGTCAGTTTGAAAGAGTCTCAAATCTTAGTTTATGCTTTTTATGTGTTGTTATGTGAACAAAATTACATGTTCTAGGAGGTTCTGCATATGAAAACCATGATATGAACACTTCTGAGAGGGTACACAAGGTGACCCTTGGATAAATTGTAAGTCAGTTTTTATTGCTTTGTTTTACAGGAAGGCCTTATTAATCTGCTGAGGAATTCTGTGTGTCATGAATATAAAATAATTCTTCCCTGACAAATGTGGGTTATGGTTATATGTTGCCGAAAGATGGTAGTGTCTGGGCTCTGGACTCAAGGTCAGTGGTGGTTCACATTTTGCATCTGTATGCTCAAGATAACATTGGCATGAAATAGAGAGAGCAAGATCTGGATGAAGAAAGCAGTGACTCAATCCCAACAAGACAGAAAGAAAAATATTTTTTGGCAGTTAAAGGGCAACTTTTTCACATGATATAGTTGTGCAGGTTTGATAGCAGTACAGATTGGTGCTCTGTAGATGTACAATTTAACACATCTTTATCCATTGTCAGTATAACTTGAATATCAGATGAGTCATAAGCATATTCAGTATTTAAGACATCAGATTGTTAATGCAGTTCACCTCTGTAAGAACATCAGCACATTTTATTTTACCTGGGCATTTTGGTGTGTTTACAAGCTGTAAATGTGGTTATATAGCTGTCATGATTCCATGTACTCTGATTTACTTTAGCTTAGTCTTTTCTATATGCAGCTGTTTACTTAGTGTTTATTGTTGTTCTAGTTATTCCATTTTTATGTGATGTCTTTCATCTAAAATCCTCACTTCCTTAGCTTTGCTCCTCACTCAGATGGCATTCATTCAGTTGACTGTACACTCCTGGTTTCTATCACATGATCACATCCACAGAATTTTTTTGTGTAATTTTCTTACTGCTAGATCCAAATGTTGTTTGTGGCCCTGGTTCTGGTGTTTCCCTTGTGTTCTGTGAGTCCATCAGTTTAATCATTAAACACCATAGGTCTGTACAAGTACTGTTGCCTTTTGGGTCCTGATCAGCAAATCACAAACGGGACAAATACGGGGTTTCCTTGAATTTCCACTGGATGTCCTCCATTGCTTCAAATTCATACCCATGGAAACTAGACTTTTGTTGAAGTTTTAATATTAATGACTTAAGAGCCCTAATAAGGGGGCAAAGAAAAATTAACTGTTTATTTATTTTATTACATTTTCATTCAGTAAATGATACAACTCTAGTTAAATAGCATGTGGATTTTTAATATATTGTTTTCTTAATCAGTGATTTCATCATTTTATTACTATTATTTGAACTTGTGTATTTGGTATTGAGACTAGTCTAAAGGTACGATATAGTTGTACATAAGCCAATCTTGACTTCTGCACACATATGCATGCAGGAACCTGTATGCATGCTAGTGCACACACTGATGCACAGATAGCTATACAAGGGTGTTTGCATTGACACACAAAATATATTTAAACATAGAGAATTCAAAATTACAATGATATACTTGATATTATACACTATTTGATATACTTAAACCCTTAACGCTTTCAGTATATCAACTTATGTAAATGTAAAGGAAGAAATGTTGGCGTATGTATATGTGTGTATACATGAATACATTTGTATTTCTATCTTGTTTGTTCAATAGCCTGATTCTGTCTGTCATGTGTTGTTTTTTTTACCCTAGTATTTATTATGAGACTGACATTGCTTAACACAACAAAGTGTCTTAAAACTCCTCATCATCAGGGAACATCACACAAATACAAATTTCCACAAAAGTATAATTAATGCAAAAAATATAGAGTCAAATTCAGAGGTTTGACTTGTGGCGGTGTGTTTAGCATCTTTAATTTGCAGCACTTCATGGTTGCAAGTTACTCAGGAACTTATCTGAAGAAAAGGGAGAGTCTGATGGTTCAAATAATCTGTGAGTGAAAGCAATGCAAGGAAAACATTAACAATAAACCTTTAGATATTGAAGCTGATCAGGCTTTTTTCAGTTGATTGTAAAAAGAAAATTAATGTCTTCCTTCTTTCTTCCAGATCTTTTTCCCAAGCTTTGCCCCACATAAATTGCAGCAGAATAGAGGGTCCTAATCTCAAGTATTGCTGGAGTGGTATATTTCTGGAGGATGATTAATGATGCCTCTTTTGCCCACAAAAACTAGGAATGTTCTTCCTCATCAGA
>NW_015119765.1:0-2265 GCF_001443285.1 Poecilia latipinna
GCAGCTACTAAAATGAAGGGAAATCAATGCAAAGTTCTAATATGGGTCGAAATAGTTTTGACAAGCCTGTATAGAATTTTGTTTTCTAAATCATTCTATAAATAATGATGATATAATGTTAGGTTGTTTTTCTGCCAATTGCATAGCTGCAGTACACTAGTAGTCTAATGTGTTGAATGTGCTGAGACACATTCAACACATTAGAAACCAATCAGAACCAAAAGTTTGCCTTTTGGTTCTGATTGGTTGTTTCTGGACAGTAGCAGAGCCAAATTAATTTTCACAAATTCTCTGTTTCGTATTCTATTGTCAACTGTTTAACAAATATCCATCCATCATCTAACATACATAGGTACGCTAGATGATGGATGAATAAGGAACTTGTTAAACAGTTAAAATGATGATGAATATTTGTTAAACAGTTTGAGGCTTTGCCAAATTTGTGCAAAGCCTCAGATTTTCATAATGCAAAGTGTTAGCAAAACCAGGGCTTGGATAGTAACCTAGGTTAGTGCCACCTGGGTGTGGGTCGGTGTAAAGGCCGAGCCGGGCTTAGCTTGGCCTTTGTGCCAACGCCAACATGAAGACCCTCCATGCAACCAGTGGAGGTTGATCGCATGGATGTCTGTCTTTCCTCGGACCTCCATGTTTGTGTGGAGGTTTGGCTTTGCATGGACTCCTCTGTTTGCAACCTGAGTGTGGGTCGGTGCAAAGGCTGAGCCAGGCTATGCATGGAGACCCCTCGTTGATTCAAGGTCTGTCTTTCCTCGGACCTCCCTGGTTGATTGGAGGTCTGTCTTTCTTCGGACCTCTCTGGTTGATTCAAGGTCTGTCTTTCTTCGGACCTCCCTGGCTGATTGGAGGTCCATATTTCCTCGGACCTCCCTGGTTGATTGGAGGCCCATCTTTCCTCGGACCTCCCTGGTTGATTGGAGGTCCCTCTTTCTTCGGACCTCCCTGGTTGATTGGAGGTCTGTCTTTCTTCGGACCTCCCTGGTTGATTGGAGGTCCGTCTTTCCTCGGACCTCCCTGGTTGATTGGAGGCCCATCTTTCCTCAGACCTCTCTGGTTGATTCAAGGTCTGTCTATCCTTGGTCTCCTCTGTTTGTAGGGACCCTTCTCTTTGCAGAGGGACCTCTGGTCGGGTGGAGACTCTAGGATGGCTGTTTTCTAGAGCAAGTTTCAACTCCACCTTCAGGTCCGCAACCTGACCCTGCAGAGCTTTCACCGTTCCCTCCTGAGCCTTAAATTTGGAAGCTTGCTCAGAGTGACTTTTGAGCTGCTCCTCATATTTGAGTCTCACTCGGTATTCTTCAACCATTACTTCAATCAGACCTTTATTGCGGGAGGCGTATTTTGCAGCCTCCCACTTGAAGTACTCCAGCTGTTGAAGAACGTTCTTGTCAGTTGTAACTTTGGAAGAGCAAGAAACCTGTTCACGTTTGACTTGCAGGTGACGTTCTTTTTCCAACAGTTTTTGCAGTCTTTGAATCTCCTCCTGCTGGGATTTGACTTCAGCCTGACATGCAATCCTTCTGTCTCTTTCCTCATGGAGTTCAAAATTCTTTCTCTGCAGTTCTGTTTTAAGATCGTCTACCTGCTTTGTCAAATCTTTGACGTGTTGGCTAGTCTCTGCCACGTCTTCCACTGAGGGGGTGATCTTGAAGCCAGCAGAGGGTGTTGTTTCCTGCTTGACTTCCAATGATCTTGGACTCTCAAAGTCGCCGGAAGGACTTGATTCCCCCTGGATCTTTGATTCATCTTCCGGCTCAATGGGGCTGTCATCTTCAACAGGGAAAATGACAGCGTCGTAGTCGACTTGGATGTTGAGGTCTACCATGTCGACCCATGAAAGCTTAGCTGGAAAAGCTTCATGTTCGCAAACAATCTGTTGTTGCTTCATGTCTATATTCTAGTAACTTCTTGCTTCTCTGAACGTCGAACGTGCTCTGAAGGGTGATCTGTCGCGATAGAACTGTGGAACAGATCAGAGAAAACTCTGTCTGTGAGCTACATTCAAGAGAGAGATTCCCTTGTGATATCATAGAGTAAAGACATCACTGCTGATGTCATTGATACCATTGGAACTGAACATTCTATCCACCTTACTCCTGGGAGGCTTACTGGGGAAACGATTATGGGTCTTACTTCTGGTGACTAGCGGAAGTAGCAGTATTTCATTGTAATTTATAGGGTTTTTGGCTAATCTATATTCATGATAGAAGTTACATTTCTTTTGTCGGTTAATACACTGCACAAACATTA
>NW_015119766.1:0-2264 GCF_001443285.1 Poecilia latipinna
ACAGTCTCTGAGTTCAGGAAGTCTCTCCACAGATAAACTGTCTCCTGCTCAGTGGTCAGCTCTGGTCTTCATCTTAGTGTCATCAGGAAAAGATCTGGATGTGTTTGACCTGAAGAAATACTCTGCGTCAGAGGACGCTCTTCTGAGGCTGCTGCCAGTGGTTAAAGCCTCCAACAAAGCTCTGTAAGGACACACATTGTTACTGCAGGTATTGTTGATTGGTAGAAATCTGTTAATTATGAGGTAAATATTCATGTTTCAGTTTATATTTTGGTGCTTTGTCTCTTCAAAGTGTCCAACTGGGGGATGAGCAAAAAAGAAACAGACCTCCTTCAGCAGCTGAACATAATGTTACATATTCAAGCAGCAAAACTCCTCCACTTTATGCTAAAGTTGAAACTGGATTAATATAGTTAATTGTGTAATTTTATAATTCTCTTTCCAACATCCTTGTTACCTGCAGTTCTGTCATTTAAGGCTGGAGGCCCAACTATAGAATAAACCAGTTCACAACAAATGCAAAGGTTGTGTAAAATAAGATGGTTCCTTCTCTGTCCAATAAAAACATTGTTGATTTGAAAGAACATAAATTCTGATGAATAGTTTAATACCAGATTTTCCTCCCTGTCTCCTCAGACTGAGTGTCTGTAACCTCTCAGAGAAAAGCTGTGGAGCTCTGTCCTCAGTTCTCAGCTCCCAGTCCTCCAGTCTCAGAGAACTGGACCTGAGTAACAACAACCTGCAGGATTCAGGAGTGAAGCTTCTCTCTGCTGGACTGAAGAGTCCAAACTGCAACCTGGAGACTCTCAGGTAAAATGTGACCAATCCTGGGGAAACCAGATTTCTGTCATTTACCTGCTTTCAAAGATGATGTAATTATTATTTGATATAATAATTGATGTCTGACTGTGACATGATTAATCTGCTAAATCTCAAAACATAATAATGGATAATTTTCATTTCCTCCAGGCGAAAGAATCATAAAGAAAGTTATTAAGAAAAGTGGAGGTCAGGCTTCCACTGATAGTGCAACTCTGGATTATTGACAGAACAAAGGAGATTATTGCAGATCTTTCCAATCAGAAGTTGTCAGACTTTCTCAACCATCGAAAGGGAAATGTTGATTTTTATTATCTACAAAAGGAAATACAGTTTTATTAATATTTCAAAGTATTAACAGTTTAAGCTCCAGTTTCTTGTGTGTTTTCCTCTTGTGAAAATGTCCAATTCAGACCTTGGGCTCTACCTCAACGCAGCGGCGTCGGATTCATTTTTGAGGTATTGGGGCCATGGGGTGTTTCGTCACCTCTGTTACGCACTTTGAATGTCAGGCTCTTGTTCAATTGATATGATGGCTCCTGTCAATCAATTCAGTGGGTTTGTTTCGGGACAAATTGCGTTGTCCTACCATGAGCTGCAGTCATAGAAAAATGGGCCCCTGGTCCCCCCTATTCTGGCACCTATGGCTCAATGTTCTCATCTTCTCATCATGTGATGAATTGTGTGTCTGCAGCTTATCAGGCTGTTTGGTCTCAGAGGAAGGCTGTGCTTCTCTGGCCTCAGCTCTGACCTTTAACCCCTCCCATCTGAAAGAGTTGGACCTGAGCTACAATCATCCAGGAGACTCAGGAGTGAAGCTGCTGTCGGCTGGACTGAAGGATCCAGACTGGAGACTGGAAGCTCTCAGGTATGGAGGAACCTGCTGCAGGAGCAGAGAAGGTCTGATAGAGGAGGAAGAGGAGAAACGACTTTAGTCTGATGGGAAACATTTAGTTTGAAGAGAAATATTTAGTTTGATCATTAAATATTTAGACGCCTCATCTGGAGGCAGAGATCATTACCCAGTTCTCTTGATTATTCTCCTGACTAAGAACGGCTCACAAGGAAAATGAAAGAGTGGGATGGATTTAATAGAGTTTAATAGGGACTCTGACTAAATGAATCAAAGTGAAGTTCAGTTAGATTTCCATGATGATCTACTTATGACAGAAAGGACTTTAAAACAATATTCGATGGAGCTCCAGACCAATCAGCCCCAAGGAGCAAAGATGAGAAGAAAAATAACATGTTGGTCAGATGGTGCAGTGCCACCTGGTGGTGCTGGTTGGTAGAGGAAGTGCTGAAAGGTTGGAGGTGTTTGTCAGAGGTGTGTGATGATGGAAGCCTCTCCCTGGTTTGTGAGTCTGAGCTCAGAGATCAAATGTTTGGTTCTTGTTGAACTCTTTGTTGAATGTGATGCAGCTTCTCCTTTTTAATGTTTGTAT
>NW_015119767.1:0-2261 GCF_001443285.1 Poecilia latipinna
GAAGAAAGGGGAAGTTTCCAGCCTGCATGTGTTTAAAAATAGTTCAGAGTGCTCATTTCAAAGCATTAAAGAATAAAATCTAAACATTTTGAGTAATTGGATAAAACCCAGAGTAAAATACTTAAATGAATAACAATAACTTATGATTAAACCAATAATTAATATTGGTTTAACCAGTGGTTGATGTTGGTTTGATTATAAGAATATTTACACTTACTCTTATACTTATGGAAGTACTTAAAGGTGAAAGAAGTAACTGTAACATGGTGTCAAATGATTAGAATAATGAATTATTCTTGGTTTCTTTTCAGAAATGTCTGTAATAACACATTATGATTATAATAAGAGTAACTAATAAGTAATGGTTGTTATAATATAAGTGAATGCTAAATCAGGGAAACTAAAAGGTTATAAATGTGATTTTGACATAGAACTTGAAATGGAGTAAAATATGTAACTGTAATTAAAGGTCACTGATGTTGTGTTGGAGGTTGATGGTAGGTGAAAGGTCAGGGAGAAAGAGGAACTGATAGGAGAGTAGAGGTGACCAAGACATTAGGTCATTAGAACAGACATCATGTCACCAAGATGGTGATGGATATGAGAGTATCGGTCCAAGCAGTCAGCCAATGAGACAGGCACAGCAACAAAGCTAGCCAATGCAAGTGCACCAAAAGGGTGGATAAACCCTTTATAAGGTAGGTGCAAAAGAGGAATCTTTGGTTGGATCCTTCAGGCAGCTTCGAGCCAAGATCGAGATGGACAAAGAACTCTGCAGCTGAAGAAGAGCCGGGGCCACAGAGCCGAAGACTGTTCTGCACATGGGGACCAACCCGTTAGCCCCGCAACATGTGGCTTCAAATTGCACTTCTCTCATCAGCTGGGTTCAGACCCCAAAGACCAAGGCAAAGATGAAGATAAAGACAAAGATAAAGAACAAAGGCAAAGAGGAAGAACTGGTGTGTTCCTTCCATGAGACCAGCTCGTCTACATCTCCATGGACCAGAAAGATCGTGAGACGAGGAGAAAGGAGCTACAGAGCTGCAAGACAAGAAGCTGAGGACCGCTATGCGCATGAGGAAGTCACCCTGAGGCCCGAGACCTGCCGCTCTAAGTCAGTACTCTTCCTGTACTGGGAGCCTCCTGCTGCTGCAACACCTTCTTCATCATCAGGCCAGTTCTGGGGTTCAAGATGCCAAACTCCGTCCGTCTCTCTCTCAAAGTTTCCATTTTTTAGTTCACAGTGTCAGCATTAGGCTAGATTATTGATTTTACTTATTTGATTATTTCTGCTACTGATTTAAGCTGTACTGACCCTTGCAAAATTGCCTTACTAATAAAATAATTAGCATTAAGAAAATCTAAAAGATGTTGTGGACATTCAATTAATGAGTCACCTTAAAGTTCTTTGATGGTTGTAAAATAGCTATGAAGTTTGATTCTGGGAGGAAAAAGTGGAAAATGTTTTATAGGTTGCTTTTAGCCAAAACAACACCCTTGGGACTCGCCCGAGTCACTAAAACCAACCTGGTTCAGTAACAAGTGCAAGTTGTAATAAAGAGAAAGAGCGACCGTTAACAGGTGTGCTCTGTGAAACTAGCTGATTGCGGGCTGCTCGATCTGGCTAGTTCACAGGGTGAAAAAGGGTGGGACATCTGGATAAAGGTCGTCAGGTATAAATAAATATAAATAAATATTTAAAAAATAGGTAACTTTATGTTATTAAAGGTAAAGTTTAAACAGTAATGATTTCTTGGTTAATGTCAAGTTGTCATAACAAAGACATTTTGAATAATAACAAAATGTATGATAATCTATGTCATGATTCTATGTTGCTGATTAAATAAAATCATATGGTAATGACAGCGTATGCATGTCTGAGCTAAGCGTACGACTATCTGACAACGTATGACAGAACACCGTGAGTTCGTGCTAAGCGTATGACGATCTGACCTGACAGAACACCCGTTCTTTGTTCTTGTAATGCTCTGTGTACACTGCATCATTATTTGATTTAATTATGTACGTTGATATTTGAATTAACAAATAACTAAAACACAAGAACGAAAGAGCACGCAGAGCATGCACTCTTTGATTGTTTTTGTTCAAAGTGGCAGCTGTAATGTCTGCCATGGTGTCAGACTACCTGGCTTCATGTATTAGGAGAGAGAGTGAAAACAGTCACGATGAGCGCCTTCTGTTTGGTTACTTCTTGCTTGTTGCTCCTTGGTCAGTGTTCATAGTTGAGCGTTATTTACCGT
>NW_015119768.1:0-2261 GCF_001443285.1 Poecilia latipinna
AATAACCATAAGAAAAAAGGTAAAAGAAAAAAGGATGCATCAATATTCGCTCCACCCTCTCTGAAGGACGTGGAAGAGGCAGCAGTATGGCTGCTGTTAAACAGATCATTAAGAAAGCAGGAGAAGAATAAATTTATTTTATTAGAACTCGTGTCTTATGACATATTAATAGTAATTCTGATTTTAAAAAATCATTTAGTTTTTTGAAATAGGAATATTTCAATAAGCTCTCTTGACAGAAAAAAAATTAATACATTAAACTGACCTATGGAGGCTACATTTGCATAATGAAGCACATTTGTCAAGTCTCATTCAACCTTGATACATGTGAATATGGGAGGATGCACACTGCACTAATTACAAGTAAAGTAACATCACATGACAAGTTTAGTTTAGTGCTTTGGAAAAATAACACATTCATTCCTATTTGTACTCTTCTGTGTATTACAGAGTGGTCCTCTTCTCAGAAAGCATAACTCTCTGCTTTTTTCACATTCGTGTATTACAAATAGTAAGTGTTATAATTAATTTCCCGCAATTTATTCATTCACACATCAGCTGGAAATATTTCTTCATTCTATCTGAATGTGTCTGTCATGATCTGTGGTCGGTGGGATTTGGTGAGGATGAACGCTGACGACCCAGGTTGTGATGAAGATGATGAATTTAATAAAGAGAAGCTCAAAACACAGTCCAGTACAGGCGGCACGGCAGGAACATTAGCACACAGCTAAAACGGTAGCAACTGCAAAACTGAAGACTGAACACGTGAGCTAAACCAACAGAAGACTTGACAGTTCGACTGTCAAGTCTTGTATTGACAAATTACTTACGACGCTGACAAAGACGAGGACCAGACAAGAGACAGAGACAACAGGTGGACTTAAATACACACGGGTAGTCAAGGGAACGAGACACACCTGGGAACAATCAAGGGCTGACAGGACAACACAGAGACTCACAAGGAACAGAAGCCAAAATAAACACAGTGAAAACCCAAATCCTCAGTGTCACATAACTAAACAGAAAAGTTCAGATGTTTGTCAGAAATGTATTCTTTTTACTGAAACATAAAGGTGAACAAATAACTACAGAACACAATCTTTATTTACTTTGGTTCTTTTTTTTTATATGTCTAATTAATACAAACTTTTTTTTTTATTTTCATCATAAAGGCAATACAGCATTGACTTTCACCAAAATATTTTTTTAGCCAAGGTCTCAGTCTCATTACAGAAAATGAATCTCTCAAAGGTATCTTTGTTTCAAGACACTGACTATCAGGATGTCAGCTTTTAGCGATCGCTTCATAAATAAAACCACTTTTTTTTTTCTTTTTTTTTGGCAATTATGTGATTGAGAATCTCAACATTTTAAATTTACAGGAATTATCTTTCTTTTCGGGTCAGAAGTTATTGCTTTTCTTTAGAATCCCTACACTACAGGACCTATGCAATGATAAAATCATTTGTTGATCTTAATTGGAATGCCTTATAAGCAAAGCTTCGTTGTAGAAAGCAACAAGTGGAGTTTGGAGTTAGAAGAAGAATATCCTGAGCATAATAGACATTTATTGAATGCTTCTCGACAGCCAATAAATATTGAATATTGGACGTGCTGACACTGGGGAAAAACGTACACCCATATTCAGACCATTAATGAGTGAATTAACAGGTCAGAGGGCCCGGTGGCGGTGCATGGCAGCCTCGCTCCTGTCACACTCCGGTCAGAATATGTGAGAAAACCAAAAACATTGTGAACTGAGGATCTGAGGGAATCTTGTCACATGTCTATAAATGCAATTTATAGACCTTTCACTTATGAGTTTCTCTATGACTGGTGAAGCTCAAGTCACATAAATTGCATGAGATTCTATAGAGGCTGAAATTTGGTTGGGTTTTTCAGGAGTTGGGCAGGCTTTACATTGTGTTTTGGCTGGAAACTGTCACTCAGATCTTTAGGGGAGCACTTTTTCACAAACACTTCCATTCTGGCTTTGTTTTATAGATATTGGCATGGTATTATTTGTGGTGAGTGCTTGTGATTTTTTGAGGTTGGGTGTTAATAGCTTTAAAGTGTGGCAAGGACCGGCTCACGTATAGCTTAAAACCTTTGCTTTTACAGAAGGGATAGTTCTTTTTATTATGACAATAGTGAAAAATAAGATTTATCTGATCTTAATAGAGCAACACATTACTTTTTATTATATTTCAATTTATAGACTTCTTTCATTTATAACCAGATTATCATGTGGATAATAT
>NW_015119769.1:0-2259 GCF_001443285.1 Poecilia latipinna
GTTTAGGACAAAAATCAGAAAGTTCTCACGCTCCATTTCGGTTTGAAACTGTAGATTCTATTAGGTTTCAGAGATTACACCACAAAGGCATATTTCATGACCAGGAAAAACATTTTTCACTTTGCTGCCCTTCACAGGAGACTCATGTTTAATTACTTGCTACACAGCAGGTTTTAGATTTAGATTGAAGCCAAGAGAAAAAAAAAATTGCAAATTGTTTCTCAAACTTGGTTTCAGAGCCCTTGGGAAAAAAAATCATAATTTCTGTCTTAAGTGCTCCTACAGCTAAAAAAGAAAATAAATTAATCATTGAATAACCAACGAACAGACAGCAATTAAAACTGTCAGGAATTTGGACCGTTATCTGTTTGGTTGGTGCCTTCTTCCAGAGTTCCTCCAGAGGGCGCCATAGGACGGGTACCCAGAGGGTGTTTCTCCACAGGTGGGCTTCTACACACCTGCAGATCATCGGTGATCACCAGCATTATATCAGGAGCCGGCTGCCAGTCCATTGATTATTGAGCCTATTACTGATTATTGAGTAACACCGAAGCCCTCTGCATTCTCTAGTGATGTTTGTGTCTCTGAGAAATATGGAGTGAAAATTGTCTCAAAATATCTGTGCATGTGTAAAAGTATCTGTGCCATAGTATCTCCCTAGACAAACCTTCCTGATCCCCCCTGTGTTTTCCCTTAGGCATTCTCCCTGCTGGATTCCCTTGAGCTCCTGGTACCTTCTGATGTGGAAATCCTACTTGAATGAATTTCTGCTAATCTTCCCCAGTTAAAAACATAAACTCTGGATCAACTGTTCAACAACTGGAGGCCTTCTAGCTGCAACACCCTCCTGCAGACCTGCAGGAGGGTGTTGGGTTCCCAGCATGTGAAAGGTCTGACCTCGAGGAGGGGCTGTCGAGAAAAGTCGAGCTCATCCCACTTCCCCATGCTGGAGATTTTAGTTTAATAATAACAATGAATAAAGTTATCTTTAAAACTAATTACACAGGTGACATCAAGACCCAACAGTAGAGTCAGAGGGTAATAAAATTAATCTGGTTGTGTGTGTTGTTATTGTGTCCTTGCTTTAATTCTACTTTTTTCTATTTAATCATAAAAAATCATAGTCAGACAGAGAGAGTTATGAAACAGGAAGAGCAGGTTTCCTGGAGAAAGAGGAAGTTTCCAGCCTGCAGTGATTAAAAATAGTTCAGGCTGCTCATTTTGAGCACTAAAGGTTTAAGGAATAAAATCTAAACATTTTGAGTAATTGGATAAAACCCAGAGTAAAATACTTGAATTAATAATGATAACTTATAATTAAGCCAATAATTAATATTGGTTTAACTAGTGGTTGATGTTGGTTTGATTATAAGAATATTTACACTTACTCTTAAACTTGTGGAAGTACTTACAGATGAAACAAGTAACTGTAACATGGTATCAAATAATTGGAATAATGGATTATTCTTGGTTTCTTTTCAGAAATGTCTGTAATGACACATCATGATTATAATAAGAGTAACTAATAAGTAATGGTTATTATAATATTATAAGTGAATGCTAAATCAGAGAAACTAAAAGGTTATAAATGTGATTTTGACATTGAACTTGAAATGGTGTAAAATGTGTAACTGTAATCAAAGGTCACTGATGTTGTGTTGGAGGTAGATGGTAGGTGAAAAGTCAGGGGGAACGAGGAACTGATAGGAGAGCAGAGGTGACCAAGGCATTAGGTCATTAGAACAGACATCATGTCTCCAAGATGGTGATGGATATGAGATCATCTGTCCAAGCAGAAACAGGAAGTGAGATTTTTGAGATGCATGAAGGAAACAGGTGCAGAAGGCAAACAGGGAACTTCAGAAAGTTCAGCTCCAAGGGAACAAGGAAGTTCATCTGAAGTTGAGGCCAACCAAAAGGCAGTTGACGTCAAGGAAAAACGTACGTGAGGAAAGTTGTGTGGCTGCTGATAAGAATAAAAAGACACCAGACAGAAGAATCGGGGTTCTTTGTTTCGCAGCGTTAGAGTCAAGCACACAAGGAGATGCAGAATCAACGGAGGGCTGCTTGCTGATACCCCGGGACGATGAGACTGCTCGCTGCACAAGAAAGGAACAAGATCCGTTTACCCACAACCCGGGATTCTGATTCGACTGCGGCCCCACGCTCAACCCAAAAGATTCCAACGATGCTGCAGTGGACATGGGGAATAGACAAAGATCTTATATGGATAAAGAACTGAGTTCGTTGAGGATTCTC
>NW_015119770.1:0-2255 GCF_001443285.1 Poecilia latipinna
ATTGGATTGCAATGCTCTGATAACATATTTCTGAATAATATGTTGTTGTTTTCTTAAATGTAATTGAAATTAGATTCTGAGGTGGATAGGGATTAAATTCTGGCTTAGCAAGTAATTTACTCCCATGAGTATCTGCTGGTTACATCCTGTTGATGTGAAACATGTCAGCCGGTTTAAAACTGGTCAAATTATTGGCATCAAATGGAAAAACCATCAAATAAGAAACGACTAAAATTACGCTGAAAACCGTCCGCCTCTCTTTTATTAGAAATTATCACACACTCTTACCTTTAGAATCAGTTGTTACATCTGGAAAAAAAATTACACATTTATTTGTTAATAAATCCTTGGTTTTGTTTCTCCAGATCTAAGTTGTAGCAGAAACAATATTAATGACGTCAGCGGCTGTTTTTAACCAACGGCATGTTTCTTTAATTTAGATGTTAATAACATCGACTTACCGCCCACTTCACCATTAAGCTCTACTTCAAACTCGTCCTTTTCCACATCTACAGGGAAATAATAATTAGAGAGGGAAAATTAGTAATGCTACTAATCATCAAAAGTTCACAGTTAAAAAAAATCTAATTTACAGAAATCACTTGATTTTCAACTTCACAGAAGATTTTTCTAATGAGAAACTCCTATGTAAACACTAGCAGCGCGCTAACTAAGGGGCCGAAAATCTGTTGAAAGTACGTTATAGGGCATTTTTAGAGATCAAGAGAGTGAGATTTTCAGCAGCTAACAGGAAGGCTGAGGAGAGTACAGCAACATTTTAAACCTTTGTTTCTGTGTTGGTGCTGGATTTAAATGTTAGCATCAGTTAATATAAGGGATGAAACACAAAGTCTCCCGTTTTATGAACACTAAACATACCTCTATATTCTTAAAAATGTGAATCATAAAACAAAATTTATTAATTTGTCTTTAAAAAGGGAATGAAGACAGAACAATACTTCAAAATCAATAACAGTAATTGAAATTAGATTCTGAGGTGGATAGAGAACCTAAAACTGGTCCTCAAGAAAGAAAACTTCAACATATTTTTACTCAAGTTAAAGTGAAAAATAGCAATAAAAGAAATTATTCAAGTAAGAGTAAAAAAAGTATTTGGTAAAAAGTCAAATTATCAATTACTTAATATTTAAAAATTACATAATCAGACCAAAATGTAAAACTAAGATGATTTTTTAGGTATTTTTAGGACTGAAATGCCAATAATTCATATAAGTAACAAAAGATAACAAAATAAACTTTTTCAAAAATTTGTTTCTTTCAATATTTATGAAACTTTAACAAAAACTGCAGGTGTGTGTCTGTTTATGCTAATTTTATGGTTAAAACAAAAATTTAGCGAGAAGAAAACCCAGAAATTTTACACAAGTTAGAGTATAAATACTTCATAACAAAATTACTCAAAGTACAGTGTAGTTGTTTTTCAGAAAAGTTACAGAGGTAAATAACTGAGTAAATGTAAATAGTTACTACCCAAAATCTAAAGAAATTAATCTAAATTTAAAAAATCTTGCCTTCAGTTTTTTCATCAGACTTGATGTCTTTGTCTTCAGAAACAGCTGAAAGAAGGAAAACAAGATTTTAGATGCAAAAGAACAAAATTTTTTAAAAAAAACAAGAAGTACGAATTAAGTAACTACAAACTTTACTTTGAATTTCATCCTCTGATATTTCGCCACTTTTGGGTTTAGAAGTAGCTGTAAGAAAAAAAGATTTAAAATAAGTAAAAATACGACATAAATCTGTATGAAAGAATTAATTTAAATTTTAATCTTACTTTCTGAGTTTTCCTCTGACACGTCCCCTTGGAGCTCTTCAAACAGATCTGATGGAGAAAAAATAACATTTCAGAAAAACGAAAGTTTGCGGATGTGACAACAATCAGAATATCAACTTAAATATCAAATGTTTTCAATTAAATAAAAGTGAATCTGACCTGCAGCCACATCATCAGAGTCTTCATCGGGATCACCTTCAAAATAAAAGCATTCAAAGTATTCATCCATCTATTGTCTGCATCCACTTATGCTGAGGGTCACGGAGAGTCAACATAATAATTAAAATATAAAGTCAAGGCTGTCTGAATAAATCAAATAGTCACATTATAAACTAAAATAAACTCAATAAGTTCTATTTGCATAATGTGTAAAGTTTCTAGTCTGGTGTTTTAGTCTCAACTTTCCTTTTTTTTGAAGGACGGTTTTGTTTGCAGAGACTTCATAATTAATTTTATTTGT
>NW_015119771.1:0-2255 GCF_001443285.1 Poecilia latipinna
CCTTAGTAAAAAATCCTGAAAAATAAAAAAGAAAAAAAAAAAAAAAAAAAAAAAAAAAAACTGTGTTATGTTCATGTGAAGAAATGTGTGTCATACAATTCTCAGGGTACTCCAGCTTCTGCCCAGAGACCAAAAGCAGCATGTTCCTTTAACTGATCATTCTGTATTATCCTCATGTGCTAGTGAGCATGCATAGCGGTTTGTAATACGTGATCCTGTGTTGTCCTGTGATGAGTTGACAGCCTGTCCAGGGTTTACCCCACTTCTAGCCTTTTGGCCACAAGCATTTTTAAGGATTAAAAAGGACAGACTGGCTCTAAAATGAAGCAGGCATCAGAAAAAAACGTCTGAAAATCGGTGAATTCCAAAGTTCTTTGATATTTTGATTCAATTCAATTAAAAAATACTATATTTATTATGAAGAAAATGTAAGTGTAACTCGTATCAAGTATCTTCAATCATCGTCGTTATAGATGGTGATGTGGCCAGGAAGTCTTGCTCCTGACCCGAAGTGGCCTCTGAATGAAGACTGTTGCTGTATGATGGGTCACATGCTAACAGCTGAATTTTCAGGTGGCAGGGACAGAAGACATGGACAGTTCATGAGTCCAAGAATCCAAGAAACTCACAATTTTTATAAAATCATTGGTCTGTGTTGTTTTGCAATCTCTACATCTTGTTCATTACAACCATGTGTCAACATCTGACAAAATCATGCCTGGACGATTCACTCAAAACCAACAGATGGAAATATGCCTACTTCGCTTAAAATTTGCATTGCGACTGGATGGAGACAACGTGCAAACTTAATAGAGCCAACTAAAAATAGACAAACCAATCTATTTCTAGAAACGCAGTAAAGTGTTTTTGAAATAAATGAAGAGCCAGAATTCACATATAGGTTCGAAGGAGGTTGTTGACCCAGAAGGAAGAGAAAAGACGGATGGCATCAGATCTGCCTACCTCTGCAATTATCCGGTCTAACCCCAGAAAAGATGAGTTCGACCACTAAGGGAAAATCATTCAAAGAGGACACGGCGTTCCCACAAGGGAACCCACAAGTTCTCGAGCTGACAAAGTCATAAAGCTGCTTCAAGCACTGATGACTGTGTGCAGAGCTGTTATCAAAGAAGAAAGGGCTTACTTTGAAGGCTTCAACATATAAATCATACTTTGGTGTTTAACCACATTTTGCTCTCAGTACGCGTTTTGGTGCTTCGTTTTCCATCAAAATGCTTTTCATGACTGAGTAAATCTACTTTAATCAACTAGATGAAGTAGCAGATTACAGTTTACGCATAACGTCAGACCACAGTGGCAAACAACAGAAGCTTTGTCCCCAGTGAAGCATGACGGGCCACCCAGGCAGAGTCTTTCGCAAATATATATGTATTCCATCTGAGAGCCTCTTGTAAACCAATGTGAGTTCCGTTTCCTTGCACCGCTATTCACACGCAGTACATATTGAACTGCAGAGGACGACGAAGCAGAGACGGGGTCACGGAGAGGAACAAAGGAACGGCGGCTCCAGAAAGCTCCGAGGCCTGTGTGTTCCTGTGCGTGTGGGCGAGAAAACCACCAGACTGAGTTGCTGACCGTTGCTTTCAGCGCAACGCGAGGGCCTGCTGGGGACAAGACACACGCAACTCCCCAGCACACAGGCTGTTTAGACGTACACACTCTGAGGGACTGTGCCAGCCAGGCTCACTTGGCAGAAGTGGCAGACTGCAGCAGAATGAAGGGTAGCGGGGAGAGATTCACTTTATCAGATCAAAAGATTACCTTGTCACTCCAAAATGTATTTATTTTTGCTTGCTAAGATGCAGACTCAAGTGGAACATGGGCTCCCTCTGTGTTGTTCCCTCTGTATGTTCAGCTTCTCAACTCTGAGGGTGAATTCACCACAGCCTTCTTTAGTCCACTTTAATCAAACTTCCAATTAATTTGGGGAGGTGTGAATGAGTATCTGAACTCTGATGCAGACCAAAAAACGAAAACGAAACCCTGGTACGCCTGGTCTTGGTTTGGTTGACGTGCACACGGATACCAAGTGGACTAGAAACTTCTCCAAAACAGACTACATCGCAGGGCATTCTGGGTAAAACAACCCTATGTGTCTAGCACCAGTGGGAGAAACGGCTAGTGGTCTTTTGTCTTCTAGACAAGAGAGAAATCAACTGCTAAAATCTGATGATGCTCCATTTTTGTTTGCATTTCATGAAGAAGAAAGTTGCTCTCAGTATGTTCTTCTTTAG
>NW_015119772.1:0-2253 GCF_001443285.1 Poecilia latipinna
TCAAAGATGGGTTCCTAAACTTTTTCTCCAAAAAAAAAAAATTTTTTTTTTTTTTTTTTTTTTTTTTTTTTTTACATATTTGTTAAAACTGTCTATATCCTATGTCCATCAAAACATGGAGTTCCTCCACCTCCTCCCTGAGAAATGCAACCAATCAGAGCCAGGAGGAGGGTCTTAGTGCTGTCAGTCATCCTTGTGAACACGCTGCTAAATGTGCTAATGTTACATAAAAAGTTAATCTGCCATCATCGGTGGCCATGCTAGCCAGCCTTAGCATTCAGGACAGACCCTGCTGGGAGAAGTAGTAGCATAGCAGAAAGCAGAGGGGCCGGGGGACTGAGCAGTCCACACACGGGCACTATTGACAACGCTAAGACTCCTGACTCTCATTGGTTGTTTCTAGTTAGCACTGAGAAACGGCACAGGAGCTCACCGTTTTCACAGAATATCTGTCTCATACAATACTGTCACAACACAGTGACAGTTATAACAAATATTTCTTTACATATTTGTTGAAAAACTTACATATTGCATTTTTATTGAAGGCAGCAATTCCTAAAGTTCAAAATGCAACCCAGTCCACTTCGTCATTTAAGAAATGCTGAACTAAGACTGCTGGATTTTTGAATCACAGAGCAGGAGAAATCTTTCTACAACTTTTGCCCACATGACGTTAGCTGAGAAAACGCATCATCACTGAATAATATCACACCCAAGAGGTGGAAAGGTAGCACTAGCCAAACAACCTAACACAGTGGTGCTCAAAGTGGGTCCTTGAGGGACGGCATCCTGCAGGTTTCAGTTCTCTCCTTGGTGATAGTAACAACCTTTTCAACATGTCAATGTTCTTCTTAGGGCTTCTAATGAACAATCATTGGATCCAGGTGCGTTAAACCAGGGGGAGAACTAAAACATGCAGGATGCCGGCCCTCTTAACGCCTTCTCCTCAGCGACTTATCCTCAACAAGACATCTGTGGAAAAATATCCCTCAAATAACATTTGTTCTGCTGCTATATGTTTAGCATTGAGATGCAAATATTAGCTAGTTAGCCTATTTAATGATAGGTTAACTAGTTTTAGCACAATCTGAACACAACAGTCTTTTCCAGCTGTTTTTTGAGGCAACATTTAACCCCCAATGGGTCCAGAAAAGTGTCTTCGTCGTCCTTTGTTGCTGTTTGTGGATGTTGGTTGTGCGTCAGAAACTTGCAAATACAAAGGTTCCAGCCCGGATCTGTCAAGCTAAATGTTTCACATAGAGGCAGGAAAAGCGCGCCTCTGAAGAAAGTGAGTTATTGTATTGTAAATGAATAAAGAAAAGCTAACTGACAACATTTTGTGAACAAATAAAATAAATATTGTAAGACTTTGAGCTTCCTAACATACATCATTATGTATTCTAATGGTCTACAATCTGTAGCCATTACATCAGTAATTTGATGCTATTTTGTAATTTTGATTTTATTCATTTTGTAAATCAATCAAAATAAATCGAAATTTCTTCCTTTGGCCGAAACGATTTACTCATCACTTGATTTTTCTGGACCTTTGACCTTTCCTTTTCCCAAAAATTAAATTCTGAGCATTAAGTGTGGTTAAGAAAGTGCCGCTGCATGTCTGGTTTCCATAAGGAGGAAGCCATTGTTATGATGTGAGTGCAGATACATGGAAAGGCCTCAGGATGCTGCAGGAAAGGGAGGAAAATGTGGTGTAGGTCCCATGTGTGGAGAGCGTCACAGCTGCGGTGTGACAGGTCCTCGTGCAGGCCTGGCTCTCACAAACACACCGAGCCTGCTTTTAATAACACCCCACCTCCTCCACCAAACAGGGAAAAAATATATATTTTTAAAAAAAAAGACAGAGAGAGAGGAAGAGAGACGAGAAAGAAACACAGAGAATGGAGCCAGGACTCTGGAGCCAAGTAGCTGTTACTGGAATTTTTCTGGCCTAATTTGCATTAATAAAGAGGCTGTTCCTTGTCGGAATGTGTTTTATCCAGCTCAAAAAATCCCTGGGCGATCCCTCTCCGCAGAGCACTGGGAGAATCCGACTGTCAGAGCCGACAAGACAAATGAATCCTGGTGTCAGCGTAGAGTGGCTCCGCGTTGACAGATTGAGAAGAACTGTCCCTCTGTCGACAGGCATGCTTCATTTTCAAATTAATAAATCTGAATAAAATATTTTACCCTTCATTATGAGAGCTGCTGCTGTGACAGCTTTGCTGAACAGGGCTGGGACGAAGGGGGGTGGGT
>NW_015119773.1:0-2253 GCF_001443285.1 Poecilia latipinna
AAAAGACTCAGACATCATGGATATGTTCCAGGGTCCGAGATACCAGAGGCCTGACAGGATCCTCTTCTGAAAAGTACATGATCTCTGGTATAGGAAAACCCCACTAAAAGATGGCATGAAATACCAGCTGGTGGTTCCCAAGTCTTTGGTTCCTCAGTTTCTCCAGTACTTCCATGATCGTCCATTGAGTGGACATCTGGGCAGGCTAAAGACACTTCTCCGGCTGTTGGAGGTTGCATGGTGGCCGTCAGTCCGTAAGGATGTGTGGACTCATGTAAAGAACTGTGCAGTTTGTCAGAAGTACAAACCGGACAATCAAGCTCCAGCTGGCTTTCTGCAACCCACTCCTCTAACTGAACCCTGGGCAAAACTTGGGGTGGACTTGATGGGACCTTTTCCACGCAGCAAAAAAGGAAATGTTTTCCTTTTTGTCGTGATCGACTACTTCACAAAGTGGGTGGAAATGTTTCCAATAAGAGACAGCAAGACACAGAAACTCATCACTATCCTCCGAGAGGAGATATTCACTCGCTTTGGTGTTCCACAAAGCCTGGTGTCAGATCGGGGGCCCCAGTTTACCAGTCAAGAGATGTCCAGTTTTTGCTCTGCGTGGGGGGTAAAACACCATTTCACCACCAGCTACCATCCCCAATCTAACTTGACTGAACGGGCTAACAGAACTATCAAAACAATGATAGCCTCATTTGTTGGACAACATCACAATCTATGGGACCAACATATCTGGGAGTTCCGTTTCGCCATCAACGGTGCTCAACATGAAACCACAGGGAAATCCCCTGCAGAGCTAATGTTGGGACGTCAACTTCAAGGGCCATTGGAAAGGATGATAGCCAAACCACCATCACCGCAGCAAACTGTATATAAATTGTTGGAGCGACACAATGAGATGAAAGAAGTCAAACGGAAAGTTGGGATAAGTCAAACCCGACAAGCCAAATACTATAATGCCCGGAGGAGGGGTGCACAGTTCCGGCCGGGAGATTTGGTCTGGGAAGGTCTCACCCCTTTCCAAAGCAATAGATAATTTTTCCGCAAAGCTAGCGCCAAAGTGGTCAGGACCAGCTATAGTGAGGAAACAGTTAGGCCCAGTAAATTATCAGCTCCAGTGGAAAGACCAGTGCCAAGAAACAGACACAGTTAATGTGGTTAACCTAAAGCCTTATTTTGGGGTTCAGCCTCCCTTGCCCTCCGGCTGGGGGGTGGGGGATTGTAACATAACCACTATGTTTGTTTTTTTTCCTGGATAAATACATTTGAGAGCAAATGTATCATCTGATTGGTATAACAGTTGCTGTTATTTCATTGTAAAATTATTCCGAATTTCCACTTTTAAATCTGATTTTTGGGCAGGTCATGCTGATTTTTAGGTGTGGCTGAGATTAGTGTATAAAACGGGGCGTGTGCGTCGGCGCGCGGCGGGGCAATCGGAGAGGAAGACGCTCACCGTCAGATCTGTGCAGCGGGAGACTTGGATTGACTGAAAGTTTAGAACAAGTGATAGAATCAAAGGAACGCGATGAAACAGCAATCGAAGTTCGTCCAGCTCCGCGAATCGGGCACTTTAGGAGCTGGATTGGAGCTTGTGCCCAGGAAACGCCGCCAGGTGCAAGAGGACGCCAATTTACAGGAGGACGCCGACGGAGCGATAAGACGCCACCGGGGGGCAAAAGAAAGACATTCCTGGTGAGATCTGGACTTTACTTTCCTTTTTGGGGATTTTGACTCTTTTTTTCTCACTTTTTGGGCGGAGGGGTTTGACGCTTTGGATTTTTCGTTTGGATTGGGACTTTGGATTAAAAGGGAAAAAATCTCCCAGGATATGGAACTCTTTTGTGGACAACATTTGCATTAAAAAGGATCGGAAATATTTGGACATTTAACCATTTGGGTTTCTATACTGACATGAACTGAGTGAATTTTTGAGGGAGTTTTTGGTTACTGATCTGCTTATCAGGATAACTGTTATTATTTCTTAGCTTGTGGGGTTTGTAATAAATCATTGTTGCTAAAACTCAACAAAATTTCATATTGAGTGGTTGGTTATTTATTTACTTCTCAAATTAACTGGTGTAACATATTTTACCTGATGCCGGTGACGTATCCCCATTGTGTGTATTTGTGAGTTCTGCTTTAAATAGAAGCTGAATTTTACAATCTTAACTGATGAATCATAATTTGTATTGACACAGGGAGCATAAAATCAGCCAAGAAAAGCATTCAGACTTTACTTAT
>NW_015119774.1:0-2249 GCF_001443285.1 Poecilia latipinna
CCGTCCCTCAGGCCGTCCCTCAAGCGTCCCTCAGTCATCGCCATGACGACCGTGATCCAGGACCCGGACCAAAGTGGGACTCGTCTCTCCAGAAGCTCCTCGCTCGCCCAGCTGTGGATGCCCCGTCTCTCTAATGGGGGGCGTCCAGGTGATGGACCAGAACCAGAACTCAGTCGCTACTGGGTCAACTAGGGATTCTGATAAAAGGCTTTCATAGTTTCAGATCCAGTTAATTTCAGGGTTTGAAATTCATTAAATCACATCTTAATCAGCAAAACTTTAAATTCAAAACCTTTTTACTGCTAATTTATTGAATAAACAGATAAATGAGCTAAAAACAAAACATAGTTTTAATCTTCAGGTGGAAAACCTTTGCTCTCGTATCTCGGATGAAATGCCTCTCACCTTCCTGACGTCAGAGCTTTTCGGTTCGGTGGTCCAGGTAATGATGCGGGACACCGCCAGCCGCGTCTCGCTGGAGTTCACAAAGTCGGTCGGGTCCATCTGGCGACCCAGAGACTCAATGTACTTCAGGATGGCGACCTTGACCTGCAGACGACGGGACATTTAATCCCAGTCCGACGGAGACGCAGCGGCGGGAGACGACTGTGGCTCACCTTGAGGTTGGGGGTCTGGGTCTGGTCCACGATGAAACGCATCAGGATGTTGAACTGCTGGTCGAAGGGGAACGACTCCCTGAAACGCAGCAGACAGAAGCTGAGTTCAGCATTCAGGCAGATGACCTCTGACCCAGAAGGAGCTGACAGGGTCAGAGCGAAGGAAACCCTGAAACCAGCTGGACGGGTCAACGCTGGACATCATCTACAACCATCAGAGCTCGTTTCCTAGGAAACTTGGATGATTTCTCTGCTTTCACTGATCAGAAATGATGTTTGAAGAGAAAATATTCAGAGCAGAATAATTCACACCAGGTAACTGGCAACAGAATCAGATCCAGATCCTGATCCAGGTCCAGGACAAACTCACTCAGTCACCTGGTTTGTAATTGGTGAACCTCAGGGCTGACGACTTGGGCTCCTTCTGGTCCATTTTATCTAGAATTTATCTCGAGTTTCTCCACCGGGGAAAAATAAAGGTTATTTTAAGTCTATTCTGGAACCAGAGAAAACTACACTAACATAAATATGCAGATGATGCTCTGCTTGTTAGAGAGAAAATGATATTTTCAAGCTGTTTGGCACAGGGTCAGGTCACTCAGACCAGCCAGAGCCAGAAAGTCAGAAGGATTTTCTGTTTGGACAGACGAGGAACAACAACTTGACAAATCTGTTATTTGGCCTCTGAGATGGAGCAGATTTTAATTTCCAGGAAGTCCAAAACCGATTCCTGGAAGGCCTAAAACACATGAAGTACAAACAGAGCTAGAATAACAATCCCATTGGTCCAAACTTTCAAACACACAGTGTTGTAGTATTCGAGACCGGTCTTGGCCTTGAGACCACTTTTTGATGGTCTTGGTCTCATCTTGGTCTCGGGTGTTGAGGACTCGGGATTTTATTTCAAGACCAGTCAAAACCACAACTGTGGAAATGTCACTGAACTTGCACCATATTGTCCAGTTTATTTGTTAACATCTTTGTTTTCAGTAGATGGAAAAACTTACCGATTAAAATCCAAGCAATAACGTGACTTACTAATTACGTGTTTCTGTTGTCAAACGCCGCCTCCCCCTTTCACGCGGTGCTCAGATATGCGCAGTGGTTTCCTCTGAGCAGCAGATCTAATTGTCAGTAACAGAACCCCGCTACACAAATCACCAGATATGGCGATATGAAAATTCAGCAGCGCTTCGCTTTCACAAACGGTGCAGCTACGTCTAACTTTTAGCGTCACTTAGAAAATAAGCTCAAAGAAAGGTAAGCTCTGTGAGGCGATGCTAGCAAAGCTAGCTGTACAGGGACAAACTGCATTCAATATGAAAAACGCAGTCAGTCGCTGCACTGCATTATTGTGTGGACGTGTTGACTGACGTGTTGCATATATGGGACAACGCTGTGACCAAAGTCTGCTATACAGCGATATGATGTTCAGGAACAATCCGATTCTTCTGATCGGCTCTTTACTATGAACGACAGACCTGGAGCCTCACTGAGAGCCAATCATTGTTCTTGTAATGCTCTGCAGTAGCTATTATTATTATTTAATTATATAGATTATCGGCCGATAGTTGGATGGAACTGAACCCTTTGAGGGATCCTTCTGGATCAGGATTGTGCGCCCTTCAGTTA
>NW_015119775.1:0-2247 GCF_001443285.1 Poecilia latipinna
AACACTGACCAAGGAGCAACAAGCAAGAAGTAACCATGCACCAGGCGCTCACCGTGACTGTTCTCACCCTCTCTCCCACTACATGAGGCAGTCTGACACCATAGCACACATTACAGCTGCCACTTTGAACGAAAACAGTCAAAGAGCAATGTGCATGCTCTGCGTGCTCTTTGGTTCTTGTTTTAGTTATTTGTTAAATTAAATATCAACGTACATAATTAAATAAAATAATGATGCAGCGTACACAGAGCATTACAAGAACAAAGAACGGGTGTTCTGTCAGGTCAGATCGTCATACGCTTAACACGAACTCACGGTGTTCTGTCAGATCAGCATACGTTGTCAGATAGTCGTACGCTTAGCTCAGACATGCATACGCTGTCATTACCATATGATTTTATTTAATCAGCAACATAGAATCATGACGTAGATCGTCATACACTTTGTTATTAACAGTTGTATGGCATCCTGACTTAGCTAAGTGAGTTTTACACGGGCGTGTGTTGTAGCTGACTCCAGCAGCAGCCAGACCTGCTTTAAATACACTTTGAAACCATGACAACACATGTATATCTACATAGTTATCATTGAAAACGATTTAATGACTTATTTTCGTCATAACTTGCTGCGTATGGTGAACTGACAACTCCTCTGACTGTCGGACTTCTTAATGCGCATGCGCAGGCATGGTACTCACTGCATGTTTGCTATTCTGACAGCGTATGGTAATCTGATAGAACAACGGCTCTCAGTGAGTGACACTCCAGTCCTATCTAATAAGTAAAGAGCCGTGGAGAAGAATCGACTGTTTCTGGATGTCACCTCACTATATTGCAGACTTTTGGACATAGCGTTGTCCCATATATGCGACAAGTCAGTCAACACCTCCGCACAATAATTCAGCGCAGTGAGTGACGCCTTTTTTTTTCATCACAAATAACGTGTCTCTGTACAGCTAGCTTTGCTAACATCACGTCATCGGAGCTTACCTTCTTTGAGCTACTTTTCTAAGTGACGAAAAAAGTTAGACGTTGTTCCCACCGTCTGTGAAAGCGAAGCGATGCTGAGTTAGCTGTGGTCATCGGATTTCTTATGATTTATGCAGCGCTATTCCATTACTGACGTTTAGACAGACGTCTTCTGCCGCTGAGGAAACCACTGCGCATGTCTCAGAGCGCCGCGTGCGAGTGAAAAGTGGGGAGGAGGAGAAACAGAAACAGTTATTTGTTGGATTTTAATCGGTGCGTTTTGCATCCAGTGAAAACAAAGATGTTAACAAATAAACTGGACAGTATGCTGTACGCTTAGTGATATTTTCACATTTGCGGTCTTGACCGGTCTTGAAATAAAATGCCGAGTCCTCAGCGCCCGAGTCCGAGACGAGACCAAGACCGATCTAGAGTACAACACTGGTGTATGCTGTATTATTTTTACATTAACAGCATACATTTTCTATGTTGTGTTTTTGCTTTATGTTGCTTTACTATGTAAAGAAATAATTTTGGAGATTTGTTAAAACTTACTAATAAAGAAGCAGATACTTTCAAACACACAACTCCAAAATACAACGTATAGTAAGAAAAACAATCTAAATAAAGATAAGAAAGATGCAGTATTATGTTTTTGTATTTAGGGAACTGGTTTAAGTCTAGCATTAAATCTAAGCAAAAATAGATTGGATTGAACAAAAATATAACCTGTAATACTCTGTGAAATAATGAAGCGAAAAAACTAGATATAAGCTTCAGTATAAAAGTAAAACCAAAACATGCAGGGTCATGTCTACAGAAACACTACTCTGTTGTGAGTCGGAGATGGGCCCTGACTCGGAGATCTGTCCAGACTCAAGGCAGGTCCTGACTCTGAGACAGGTCCTAACTCGGAGGCAGGTCCTAAATCTGAGACAGGTCCTGACTCGGAGACAGATTCTGACTCAGACATCTGTCCAGACTCGAGGCAGGTCCTAACTCTGAGACAGGTCCTAACTCTGAGACGGGTCCTAACTGGGATGCAGGTCCTGACTCTGAGACAGGTCCTGACTCTGAGACAGATTCTGACTCGGAGGCAGGTCCTAACTCTGAGGCAGGTCCCGTCTCAGAGGTCTGTTCTGACTCTGAGGCAGGTCCTGACTCGGAGATCTGTCCAGACTCGAGGCAGATCCTGACTCTGAGAAAGGTCCTGACTCTGAGACAGGTCGTAACTCGGATGCAGGTCCTGACTCTGAGACAGGTCGTAACTCGGATGCAG
>NW_015119776.1:0-2245 GCF_001443285.1 Poecilia latipinna
CGCAATCAAGACCGTATGAAAACCAGGCTTCGCCTTTTAAAGTTTTGGCGCATACTAGAAACGGCACGTGCACGCCGTTCTGGTCAAAATATGATTCAAAATCATAGAACACTATCTTGTCGTCCAATTGATCGGTTTTAGCGAGAGGTTGAATATAGCAGAGATGGTCGCTGACTGCTATCGGAGAGCCGGGGGCTATTTTTTCACCACAAATGGTGCATTTTGTACCGCAGACGTGTCCTTTATCCTGCTTAGTTATGGGGACGTGATAAATTCTTTTACAGAGCTCGCACATCTTGGTCATGTCGCATTCGCTCGCAAAGATTTCGGCGCGAGGTTTGAAATTGGGTTCCTTGTGTTTGTAGTAACATAAAGAATTCCGGCAGGATCGTTTACAATCCCCGCAATATACAGGATCGTACTCCCGACCTACGCACGGGGCTTTGCAACATATTTGACAATATCCTCCGCACGAGTGTGTGGCTGGGTTGTCGTAGCCTGAAAAACAGTGCTGACAAAAATGTTTCGACCCAAAAAAACCCTTTGGGTTTTTTATCCCGAAGTAATGCTGCTCGTGTAACAGAAGAAGGCATGCGTTTGCACGATCTCGGAAATCGGTCTCAAATTTAGAGAGAACGGGATTTTTGGAGTTCTTATAAAACACTACGATTTTTCTTTGTAGTAGGTTTTCAAATTTGGTCACGTCAGTGAACGTGACGGGTGTTTGGTCTGTAAGCCCTGCCTCGTATTGCCATTGTTTAGCTTGCTGTAAAGCCTGTAAATCTGTAAAACTGTTATTGTAGACATGAGCTAGACTGATAGCGAAACAAAGTTTATTGTCAGAATTCTGTGGTATGTACAGGTGACGTCTTTTTTTATTGATGAGTTCGCACGCAAGAGTTTTAGTAGCCTTCCGCTTCACCCCGCCAGAAGGATCTCTTACTATTTGTAGAACAAATTCAAGGTCACCGTCCGCTGGGAGTTCTGCATTCGATTGAGCCAATTCATCCGCAAAATCCATAAAAGCTGTTTGTATGTCGTCTACATCATCGGTGACACGAATATTTAAATGCCTGTTAAAATTATCTCCTACCAGTTCTAGCTGAACAACATCATTTCGTCTTGCCAACGAACCTGCGTTATCTGCTAGTTCAATGAGATGATTCACAATTTCTACATAATATGAAGCGAGATCTGGCACGGAATCTTCACAAGCGGGAGGAATTCTGAACGGACGTCGAAGTTCTACGTTATTAAAACGCTCCCGTTCAAGCAACGGAGGAGTTTTGACAGAAGCTGCAGGATGAGACGTTTTAGTGGCAGCATCATGATGAGGGGAGTTTGCAGTAGGACTGGCTGGCGCGGCTGAGACAGAGAGAGTGGCCCCCCCATCACTAGCAGGGAGAGGTGGGGGCAAAGGAGGAGGAGGAGGTGGAGGAGGGGGGTTTGCAGCAGCGGCAGGAGGATTCCCTGAATTGGTAGGATTTTGTAAAACTTCCAAAGCAGATGAGAGTCGGGTCAAAACGAGTATTGAATTCTGTAGAAGTGAGGCGTATTCATTTACGTTAGAATTTTGATCCTGACTGATGGAACGTGTCGGTGCGGTATTTTGTAAGGTACTATTTAACCGTGTTATTAAACCGTCAAGTTGCCCCCTTAATTGACTCAAATCACCTCTATCTGGCTGTTCATCCATAATTTATGCAGAAAAGAGAGTAAAAAATGTTACTAAATAATGAGAGTAATATAAAATGCTACTAAACAATTCTAAAATCATTTAAAAGACATTTCTGTCGAATACATCGGACAGATCCCTGAGACTTGCAACTAAAAATTGGTACTAAATAATGAGTAATAAAAATGCTACTAAGCAATTCTAAAAATCATTTAAAAGACTACTAAATAATGAGTAATAAAAATCATTTAAAAGACATTTCTGCCAGATACATCAGACAGATCCCCTGAGAATTGGACATTCATTTCCGTCTTCAAAATTGTAGATTTATTTTAAGGTGCACGTAAGATGATTTGACATACATCCAGCAGAGATGACAGAGCAGCTTTGTTGGCTTGCTGCATGAGACGGCGGCGCTCGATCCGTTTCTTCTTGCTCAACGTGCAATCAGAAGCAGAACCAGGTACAGCGTGCACAATCGTCAGAGCCTCTACAAAAAAAAAAACAAACAAAAAAAAAAAAAAAAAAACAAAGGAAAAAAAAATTACAAAAGTTTTAAAAGCGGGTATG
>NW_015119777.1:0-707 GCF_001443285.1 Poecilia latipinna
AGCTCCAGACATGCGCAGTGGTTTCCTCTGAGCAGGAAGAGATGTCTGTCTAATCGTCAGTTATATAATAGCGCTGCATAAATCATAAGATATGGCGACATGTAAAATAAGCAGCGCTTCGCTTTCACAGACGGTGGGGACTTCGTCCAACTTTTAGCGTCACTTGGAAGGAAAGCTTAAAGAAAGGTAAGGTATGTATGTGGACGTGATGCTAGCAAAGCTAGCTGTACTGACTGAGACACGTTGCATCGGCGATGGAAAAAAAAGTTGTCACTCATGCGCTGAATTATTGTGTGGAGGTGTTGACTGAGGTGTCGCATATATGGAACAACGCTGTGACCAAAGTCTGCATTGATATGACATTCAGGAACGATCCGATTCTTCTGGACGGATCTTTACTAAGTCCTGTAGGACTGAAGCCTCACTGAGAGCCGTTCTTTGTTCTTGTGTACACTGCAGTAGCTAACACGTTTATTTAATCGCCGAATAAGTAAAAGTTGAATGAACACAGAGCATGCTCATTGATTGATTTCGTCTCCTGTCATGGTGGCAAACATCGCAGTGGGAGGGAGGGTGAGAACAGTCACGGTGCTCCTTCTGCTTGGTTTCTTGTTGCGCCGTTGGACAGTGTTCATAGTTGAACGTTATTTACCGTTAATTGCGATGTTTCAGTTGTGGTTTCTGACATGGGCAATATGGGCAACCGT
>NW_015119777.1:6449-8693 GCF_001443285.1 Poecilia latipinna
TTGCTAATCCACTGCGCTCACCCGTCATGGCAGGTGCACCATCCGTAGTGATCCCAACGACTTTATTCCATGGTAGTTTCATGTTATCAACGGCGGAACAAACAGAAACAAATAAATCTGTTCCTCTCGTTTGATCCTTAAGACTCTGAAGCTCAAGTAGCTCTTCACTTACGTTCATTCATCGTCCACTATTCTCAAAAAAATTAGTAACTGAGCGGTGTCGGATGCATCTGTGCTCTCGTCGCAGGCTAATGAAAAAAAGTTGAACTCCACTCCTTTCGCCTCCAATTGCCTCTTAACATCAGATGAAACATCTTCAAGTCTTCGCACCACAGTATTACGAGCCAGACAAACATTAGCAAACTCTTGCTTCTTCTCCGGACAGATTTTCTCCACCATTTTCATCACACACTCTTTAATAGATTCACCTTCAGTAAAAGGCTTGCAGTGCTTAGCAATCAGTGTTGCTACCTCATAGCTCGCCTTTGTGGCACTTTCATTTGAATCAAGGGGCTCTTGTAAAAAAGCTCTGTTGTGCCGTTAAAACAGCTTCCAGTTGCTTCAATTTTTTGCTACGTTTGTTTCCAGTTATACTGTCGTAGCTAGAATGTTTCGTCTGGTAGTGCCTTGATATTGAATTCTTTGAAAACAGCCACAGTTTCTTAGCAAATTAGGCAGACACAGTTGTTTCGTATTTTGGTGAAAAAATACTCTAATTTCCACTTGAACTGAAAGCGGCGCCCCTCGCTGTCAACTTTCCGTTTTTTCGCTACAGTAGCCATTGTTGAAATGGGCTTGAAATGATCACACCCTTTGACCCCTGTGAGGGTTAGAGTTTCCCTGCAGCGAGAGTAGCTCTACTGCCATCTTCTGGTGAAATATAAAATAGCGTTTTGTACTCTGAATTTTACACTAAGGGTAGCAGTGCTGGCGGGCTGCATTATTATTAATTTCATGACAGAGGCTGCGGGCCTGTGTAAATTTGGAAACGGGCCGCATTTGGCCCGAGAGCCGGACTTTGGACATGCCTGGTGCAATTGGACCAGACAAAATTATTAATTTATGGAAGAAACACTATTATGAACTATTTAATTGTAGGAAGAGTAATCCCATTGTGATAGAGAACATAGATATGCATGAAGATGTTATTTCTCAACAAGAAGTTAGTGACATTGTTAAGAAGTTGAAAAATAATAAGGCATATGGTGTGGACAAGATATCTACTGAGCACTTAAAATTTGCAAGTAGGAAAATTTTTCCTTTGTTGGCTATTTGTTTCACTGGGTTTTTAATTCATGGCATTTTACCAAACTCTATGTTGTCTGTGATTTTAGTGCCTATTGTAAAAGATAAGGCTGGTAAAATAAATAGTAGACAACTATCGGCCCATAGCTCTGGCCAGTACCTTATCAAAAGTTTTGAAGAAGGCTCTGTTAAGCAGAATTGAGACGTTTATAACCACATCTGATAATCAGTTTGGTTTTAAACCAAAACTTGGCACCGATATGTGCATTTTTGCTCTCAAGGAAATTTTAGATTTATACAAGAGACATAAAACCACAATTTTTATGTGTTATATAGATGCATCAAAAGCATTTGATCATGTTAATCATGAAAAATTGTTTCATAAATTGCATGAGAGAGGAGTTCCGAAATATTTAATAGGAATATTAGTGTATTGGTATGCTCACCAGAATTTGTCTGTAAAATGGGGAAACTCTGTATCATCTTCTTTTATGTGGGTAATGGTGTGCGACAAGGCAGCATTTTATCGCCTTGCCTTTTTAATCTGTATATAGATGATTTATCTAAGCTGCTGAATCAATGTAGGACTGGCTGTCGGGTTGGTAATCGAACCATCAACCACCTGATCTACGCTGACGATCTTGTGATATTCTGTCCATATAGTGCTGGTCTGTTAAAGGTTTGCTCTCAGTATAGGTTACAGCATGATATTAAACACAATGCAAAAAAGAGCAACATCATGATTGTCAAGAGCAAAGAAGACACTAAATTATCTTTTCCTGACTTCACCCTGTCTAGCAGCATCCTCCAGGTCACTGATGAGGTCAAATATTTGGGACATTACATCACCGCTGACCTGTCTGATGATGGAGACATTTACAGGCAGCGTTGTACTCAATATGTACAAGCTGATATTCTTCTTCGGAGGTTCTCCATGTGCTCAGCATCTGTCAAAATTGCACTTTTTAAAGCATACTGTACTCCAATATATACATCCCA
>NW_015119778.1:0-2242 GCF_001443285.1 Poecilia latipinna
AGATCTGCTGAGCTGCAGCTTGACATCTTAACTTGCCCATCGTGAACTGTGCAGAGTCCATAGTGTAAAAACACCCGGAACAGACCAAACATCCTTAGAGCACAGGGGATGCAATGTCCCCTTCTTGAACTGAGGTCAGCTCTTGATGACAGCAGTGTTTGTGGGGGAGAAAATGCAGAACAAAGGAGGGTTTCCACCCAACGTACTCCATCCCCCGTCAGGATGTCTTTGATCCTTGAAGTGCGACCTCCTGCCGAATCCAGCTGAAGCATGCTTCATCAATAACAGTCAGAGGTCACATAAGCATCAGCGTGACCCAAGTAACGGGAAACAGCAGGTAATCTCCACCGACCTCAGTTAAAATATAGGAGGTGTCGACCCTTCCAATTGTCAGTCCGGCATCAAAGGCACAGTTTGTAGTTGCAGCACAGTGGGCAGCTATGTCTTGGCTTAAAGCAACAGCAGACACCCGAAGCCAGATGCCAAGCGACACCATCATCTCACACCTTCCAGCATGGTGCCAAGCCTCAGAAACCCACCCCCGAGACCGACTTCAACCTCCAAGAGCAGAACTGCCAGAGAAAAATGATACAAGTTAACTAAAAAATTCAACAAAAGTCTATGCCAACTTTGCTCACTCAAATGAATTTTCACTTCTCTGTGTTATGTTAAGTCTCCACAGAGCACTCCGCCATTCCTCTCGCTTCACAACCCAAACTCTGTACAGACAAGAAAAATAGAATTAAGCAAGACGTTTCACAACCAAATGTGGCAGAACTAATGAAGTAAGGTCACTTACTGTTTGAATCAATAAATGTCAGTACCTCGATGACATTCACTCTGCTTGTGCCAGATATCAACTACAAATTTTAAAATCACAAACTCATTAAAGAACTAGAACAAAATCTAGAATGTCCTAGTACCAACACTTTTAAAAGTTGATTCAATTGCACTTTGTCAAATAATTATGAATTTCATATTGTTCTACTAAATACCAAACATCCTTGTCATTGTCCCATGCTTCAAGACAAAGTCCTATTGCAAAATCTAGATCAAAATAAAACCATTACTACTGTAATACTGAGATCTTCAAAACAGCTTCTATTTTATGTTTAAAATGTCAGAAGTTATTCACATTTTATTTGAATTTCATAGGAGTTTCAACCAAAATTTTCCTCAAAATCAACAATTTACACCCAACTGTATATTATCAAAGTCAGCAGTGATGCAGAAATCCATCAACAATTTTAAATGTAAATAAACATGGCATAGATGTTGTTTAAAAGCTGTTCAATTTTAGATTACTAATTTAAATTTAGTAAGAACTTCTCTATCACAGACACCATATTTTAGTCAAGCAGGAAGGCAATATGACTCTACATTAAAGAAATCCATAATTCACTATTGTTGAATGAAAAAAGTCAAAATTATTAATTAACTAATTTACAATTAACCGTATCCAAAAATTTACCAGGAATTAGGGTCTACTTCTCCTTCTCCCCCTGTTGATATAATAAAATTATCATTTTGAAAACAATATTGAATCCATGTTACTGTTATATAATAATTTGCTGAAAAACTAAAATATTGTAACATGTTCCACCATTTCTCCAAATCATCCATCCAATATTCAAAATAGACTGAGATGTTTCAAATTTCAAAGTTCTATCAATAATCTCCTATCTCTATAATATCCCCCTGTGTTTTTCTTATTTCAAAAAGAAAAACAATTTAGAGGTGGAAAACCAAAATAGGAGACTTTCCCCATTATGCTAAAATTTCAACATGTCCAATCAGTTACCCATGTGACATATAAACCAAGTTAATTTAGTTAGAAGTTAGGTTAGTTCGTTAGTGTTGTTAGTCAAAGTTCATAAGACAGTTTCCTAATAACTACATTTATCTTCTTCAAACCAAGGCTGAATTCTTGTTTCATATCAATTCTACAGTACACGGAGATGATTCAGCTTCAACCAGAGTGTGATATCAAAATATATAATCATCACCTTTAAAATTGTCGGTAAAGCAGTAATAGAAGTATACTCATTAAACAAAACCTGCACTGTGTCTAAACAGTACAAAATCAGAAAAAATATCACACAGCTACTCCCTAAAGTGACGTCATATTTACAAAGCGCTTCCTAAAACCCAGCAATGGCCATCTGCATACACATTCACTCTCATTCACACTCAAGCAGACTCTTCAACACCCCATTGTAAGAAAGATGCAGGATGTTACCCC
>NW_015119779.1:0-2240 GCF_001443285.1 Poecilia latipinna
GCTGAACCCTCCACTAGGCAGCAACTCCGGGAGGATAAAGGCTGTCGTATTCCATGGATCGCGCCGGTTATTTTAGGGATGCCTAAAACGATTTAAAACCCGGACATTTTCATTTGCCATTGAAACCGCCCCGAATGCCCCAGACCGAACTTGAACCTTGTGCTGCTAGTACTTAGCATCTGTCAAGAAACCCATAAGCGGAAGTGAGAGTGTTGAGTAACACCAAAGAAATCAACCGGCTGGAACACAGTGTTCTTAAGAATTTTAATTATTCGAGGAATGTTAAATCCTCGAATAAATTCTACCAAGTTAAATGCAGTGGAATCATACAGGAGTCATAAACCAACCCCCACCTCCACGACTGCAAAAAATGTAAAATTACTTTAAATATTTTATTTTTATTATTTTTTTTATGTGATGCCTGGAAAAGTTTCCTGCACTAAAAACATAGAAGATACATAATTTACAAACTATTTATTTATTTATTTATTTATTTATTTATTTAATGTTCATAGAAGTAATTTTAAAAATTGGGGCCATGTCAATTACAAAATCATATTGTGTTTTTGAAGATTGTTTTCAGCAGTAAAAATGTTATGTTCCCACTCCCAGACCAAAACACACACATCCATATTTGCCCTGAACACCCCTGGATCTGCATGAAATGGTTCGTTCCTGCTTGGCGCGCTTGACTGTGATAGTGATCAGCAGCAGTCAGTTTATGTAGGCAGCTACTATCCTGCTAAGAAAAATTATAAAGTCAGGTTTTCAAAAAAATAGAAAAATAGAGAGGGAGAGAGAAAAGGGTAAGAGTGTCAATTAAGAGGTGGGTAGACTGTGTGAGATTATCAACCAGTTAGCATAGTTATCTTAGCTACAGACTACTATTTGTCTCCTTTTAACTAGCATTTAATTAATTAAGGAAAAAAAAATACCAACATATTAAAATGTTTAACTAGTACCTTTTACCACACTTAACAGCAGGTGAGTCAGTCAGCAGCAGCTCTAACCCACTTCCCTCCTGCCCTGCCCTCTCCTAAGTGAATTTAAAGCCACAGTATGTAACTTTTATAACTTTTTTTTTCACACATTTGTTAAAACTGTCATTATATTGTGACAGTATGGTATGAGAGATTTTCTATTAAAAATCTAGTTCCTCTGCCTTCTCCCAGTGCTCTCTAGAAACAACCAATCAGAGGCAGGAGAGTTTCAGTACTGTCAATCACAACCTCATGTGGTGCTGCTCATCCTCCCTCCCCATCGCTCTGTGCTATGCTGTAGCTAGCATGTGAATGCTCAGTCTAGTTAGAATAGCTACCAATGACGGCAGATAAATGATTTTCCTGTGATGATATGTTGTTTCTCCACCATTAGCACATTTAGCACTGAGTGAATGAAGTTGATTGACAGCACTAAGACCCTCCTCCTGGTTCTGATTGGTTGTTTTGGCCAGAATGTTGCCTTACTTTAACCAGCAATAATAGTTCAGGGAGGAGATTGACTGTTGTCACAGATTATCTGTCTCATAACAAACTGTCACAACATGGTGACAGCTTTAACAAATATGGAGAAAACATATATTTTATTAATGTTATATACTAGCTTGAATATAATCAAACTACATAGGATTTTTTGAAAAGTCTGGATTTCTTTATGTGTATTTTGCATGTTGCTTTTGACTGTTGCTTCTGGGGAGAGATATTTCAGTAATGTCAAACTAATAGAAACATTTTTAGCAACCTACGTGCATACTGTATGTGGACTGTTGCATGTAAAATTCATGAGCAGTAAATATTGTGCTAGTATCAGTATTGAACCAGAAAAAGCAAGTTACAAGCCTTTAAAATTGTGATGCTTTTTATGGATCAAATGGACTCAAAAAACTGTAACAGCAGCTGTGCAGGGGGGGCCAAATAAATTTTTTTGTCGGGGGGCCCAAGATTCCTGGCGGCACCCCTGGAGACAATGCCAAAGTTTGTGTTACATTTTAATTAAAGCTCCTTGTAATATCATCAATATTCATCTTTTCTCGACAACTCTCTATTTTATGATATTTTTCTTGCACTTCATGAGCTGTTCTTTTTTTGTTTGTTTGTTTGTTTGTTTGTTTGTTTTTTCAGAAAATCAACATCTTGTTGGCTGAAAACAATAAATTCTAAGTTATGCCCATCAGCACAAAGTATGTGTGTGTGTGTGTGTGTGTGTGTGTGTGTGTGTGTGTGTGTGTGTGTGTGTGTGTG
>NW_015119780.1:0-2238 GCF_001443285.1 Poecilia latipinna
AAGCAGTTAAAAGGCAAAGTGGTGAATCCTTAAACTACTGCTGGGCAAATTACTAAACAGGTTGTTGCTGGGTAACCAAAGAGGGAGTAAGTTAGTTGATGTAACAACATTTCTTAGCTGGCCGTGAGAAGTTGAGTAGGGAGTCTTTCTTGTGGTAATATTATTAGAAATGCTTTTGCTTTTTAATTTAAAAAATAAATAACATTGTTTTCATTATCTGAACCAAAATCCATGTCTCTAGGGAAACCAGGCATAAAAATATTTCTGTGAACTAAGAAATTAACAAATCAACTCAACGGAAACATGATTGTTAGCACATCAAATTACTGTAAAACACATTATATACTTCTTAAAATATTTCATGTTCACATTATTACAAGCTCTATAATACAGAAAGCTACAAATATCTTCCCAGATCGCTACAAGAGGTCTTTCCTGCCAACAGCTTTCACCATCTACAATAACTCTTTGAAGAACTTGAATTAATATGAGTAACAACATATTAATGAAGTATTTTTGAATTTGAAGTAGTTATTTATTTTACCAAGGTATCCGTAGAGACTGAAAATGCTTTGCAGGGCATTTTTTGAAAAGTGGGTCAAATGTCTTGAACAGCTGGGAGTAACTGGTCCATCTGACTGGACCACAGAAACACAAATACAATGAGAGAAAACCTACTTCAGGTATTTTGCTTACTTGGAGTTGCCTTGGGTAAGTATTTACTTCTTTTCTACTGGTGATTTTTATTTTTTTTATTTTATTGATTTATCTTTGTAGTGTAATTCTGCTTGATGAGATAGTGGTTAGCGGTTAAACAGATGTGCTTAAGCGGAGTTTTATCTAAATGTGAGTTTTAATACACAGATGAAATGTTTAATTTTTTAAAAGTATTTTCTCTTAATGCTATTGAAATGCAGCTTAATACACTACACCAAACCACTTCATGTCAAATTTTCTGATGACACAGCTATTCTCTGCCTCATTTCAGACACATCACATTTAACCACCGACAGCAGATTAAAAACTGTCTTCAGTGTTGTGAGGAACATTTTCTGATCCTTAACATCCAAATATCACAGGAGCCTTGTGGAGATTTGGATTTTGTGTTACTTTTAGCTCTCTTGTGTGTTGTGTTTTCCCATTTACTGCTTAATTGATTCCACCGTTGTCTTCTTGATGGTAACAGCTGTGCCTCGTTTTCTGATTATGCTGCGTAGGTATTTAGTCTTTCATTTCTTTATCCTGAGTTGTGGGTTTCTTGTCGATGCTTACGGTTATTTGGGTTACTAGAGCTACCTGTTCTAGTAACAGGTGTCTGTTTGAAATCCCACTTGAAGTACTAAAAACGCTGCGTTTCCTCACCTCTACCAGCTGTGTGAGTGGTGGCATTCTTCTCAACTAGAGAAATCATGACAAACCTATTTTTGATCTATTCTTTAGAATACAAATTGACAACAAACTCTCGTGGACTGCTCAGGTTGACTCAGTCAGTAACAGGGTCCTGTAGCAACTACACTTTCTGTGCAGGTTGAGGGCTTCTTGTGTCAGTCAAAAAATAATGTTGCTCTTTCAACATACTGAAATAGAGAAAGCATCTTTAGCTGCATCATTAGGTTCAGCATTTCTGCCTGGATTTGGAACCTCTCTGTCTAAATGAAGGCTAACCCCACTTTCCCCCTTGGGGAAATTGCTTTCCCCCTTGGGGAAATTGCTTTCCCCCTTGGGGATCAATAAAATATATTCTATTCTGTTTTGTAAACCGCTATGAACTGCTGCTACTGGGGGTCAAGCAGTATGCTTCACTTCAGAACATTTTCAATTAAACTATAATCACACGGGCTCAGAAAATAATTTCAAACCTCCCTCATATTCTCCATTCAGAGTATCAGTTTCTTAACTCTGTCTAAAACAGTGTTTCTCAAACCTGGTCCTCACCGCCCCCCTGCTCTGCATGTTTTAGATGTGCCTCTATTCCAGAACAGCTGATTCAAATGATTGCATGACCATCAAGTACTGCAGAAGCCTGTTAATCACCCAGAGATACAATTCATGTGTGTGGCAGAAGGGAAATACCTAAAACATGCAGGACAGGGGGCAGTGAGGACCAGGGTTGAGAAACACTGGTCTAAAAGATTCTGCATGTCAACTGAACAGCTGCAAGGACTTAATCCAGGGGTCCCCAATCTTTTTCCTGCGAGGGCCACATAGCTGTTCCTTTCTCTGGTCGAGGGCCGGTCT
>NW_015119781.1:0-2238 GCF_001443285.1 Poecilia latipinna
TCCATGTTGCCAAAAAATGCATCCCTGTGTTAACCTGGAGAAATAGAGAGTTAAGGGTGAAATAACTTTTCTACATAATCAGAGTAGTTCCATGAACAGCTGGTATAAGTTTTAAATCACTAGAATAATATTTGGGGAGAATAGAGGGGGGATGCATATTTTGGCAGGCAGGAAATCCATGTTGCCAAAAAATGCATCCCTGTGTTAACCTGGAGAAATAAAGAGTTAAGAGTGAAATAACTTTTTCTACATGATTAGAGTAGTTCTGTAAACTACTGGTATGAGTTTTATATCAATAGGATAATATTTGGGGAAAATAGAGAGGGGATGCATATTTTGGCAGGCTGGAAATCCATATTGCCCAAAAATGCATCCCTGTGCTAATTTTAAGAATTAAAGAGTTAAGAGTATTTCAATCATAATCTGTGTTTCTGTGTGTTTATTTCTGTGTTTATTGTTATCCTGTTCCCTGAGTCTCTGTCTCTGCGTCTTCCCCATTGATTGTTCCCAGGTGTGTCTCGTTCCCTTGATTACCCCTGTGTGTATTTAGTCCCACCTGTTGTCTATGTTCTTCATCAGGTCCTTGGTATGCTGCTGCAGTCTGTTCTGTACTCTCCAGTGGAACTGCCAAGTCCTGGTTTGTGCTTGCTCTCGTTTTGTCCTTATTGTCAGTTGCTACCGACATTTAGCTGTGTGCTTGTTTCCTGCCGTGCTGCCTCTCCTGGACTGCTTGTGAGCATTTTCTTCATTAAACTCATCCTCATCATCACCATAACTTGGGTCTCAGTGTCTTTCCTCACCACCAACTACACCATTTCATGAAAATACATGCCTTATTTATTGTCCCCATATATGAAACTTATGTATTACGTATGATTTTCATGTAGGATGGTCAGTTATGATTTTTTTTATATCGGTATAAAAGTCATGTTCAACATTTGTATTTATTGTTGTCATAATAAATCACACTTGATGTTGACAAAATTGTCTGTATTGTGATTGTAAATGGTTCCCCTTATTACAACTTTTCATTTTATTTTTATTTATTGAGATCATTAAATATGAATGTATCTGAATTGATTGTTTGACACATTGTATTGTATGCACACTTAAAATTCATACTCGTCTATATTACTAGTGTACTACTTATTCGTATTTCAATCACTCAAATTTTATTTGTATAGCACATTTCAGCAGCAAGGCGTTTCAAGGTGCTTTACATAATTAAAGAAAAAATAACAGCATGTGACATTGAATAAACAGTAAGAAAGAGATTTTGTAAAAAAAAAAAAAGTATTTGTTATTCTTTAGCAGTGATTGTTTTTCCAGTCTGTTTGCTGAGACAAAAATTCTCAGAAATATATCAGAAAATATTAATGAATTTTTGTTACATTTTCTGTTAATAAAATAGAAAATCAAAGAATTTTGATAAAACTATCAGTCCGTATTGCCCATCTTTATTCCATGTTTCACCGTACTTGTACTTCCTCTCTATTTTAGCCAAAAAACTTTTACTTCATTATTCCACAATACATGTGCTGACATTGATAAATTTTACGGAAAACGAGTCTGAAAAGAAAGAATGACATGTTTCTTTTCTACTGGTGAGATTTTCATTTTTCTTTTGAAGTGTAAATGTGACTTTAAAAATCACAGCATTTTTCATCAATACATCATTTCAATATAAATTTGAAACACACAAATACAACCTTTCACCTTCTGAAATAATGAGCTAACAAACAAATATTGATAATTAAGAAGAAGCTTTATGTTGACTAAACCCAATATCACATTTAGTAAAAAAAATAATGAACTCAAAATATTATTTATGTTATTTGACAATTCTGATTTTTTTATTTACAAATCGCATGTGACAGATGCAACTGGTGGTACCAGCAAGGCTGTGCTAATTTCCCACAAACTGGCACAGACTTCTGCTGTGCAATGTGCCTATAGATTTTATTTTTGCACCAACACACTTCTTTAATTACTACAGTTCAGTTCATTTGCAGTTTTTACACAGTTTTTGCTTGAAGTAATTGATTTTCCAAAAGTTACTGTTATGAATACCATTTTATTGAAGTTAATATTTTTTTTCATTTTTATGTTAAACCAAAATAAAAATTGTTTGTATATGCTTTACATTTAGCAAGGTTGCATGTCAGATTTATTTCTTTCACTATCTTAGCAACAGTGATAATAAACATGACTTTTGTACCGATATAAAAAATATCATAA
>NW_015119782.1:0-2236 GCF_001443285.1 Poecilia latipinna
AAGTAAATAAAACAACAGAAACAATAAATAAAACAAAATTGTCCTTTAAAAAAAAGAGAACAAAACATCAGACTGAAGAGCAGTTTCCATAGAAAGAGAAAATCAATAAATCATGCGAATGGAAATGATTGAGCTCATTTTAAGCTACCATGTGATTCATTGACATATTGCTTTCTGCAACAGGCCAAGCTCTGGTGAACCAACATCCAGTATTGTCACAGAACATAGACCTACAAAAACCAGATGGACAATTTGTGGGAAACCTTAGAAACTGTTCACAGCGGCTCCATAAAACTGACTGAGTTAAGGGTGAAAAGTTACTAGAGACACTTTTGGTCTATCAGACTAAACTCGAATAAAATCCATCAAGCTTTGGTTGTGATGCAAGAGAAAATGTGAACACTTCTAGCAGGGGAAATATCTACCTGAAAATCAGACATCTGCTGTTTCTATGTGTTTTAGGTCTATGAAGATGTGAACCAGTGCTGTCAGGCTCTGTCTCAGAGACTGGGCACTCAGCCTTATTTCTTCAACAAACAGTAGGTATCAGTCTGCTGAGCACAAACATGTCTGAGCACCACCTGGTGGACAAACCTTAGCATTACATATGCGCAAGCTTGCTCCATTGAAAATTGTTAATTGATCTTTAAAATTCATAATATTAAACTTGAGAAAGAATCAAAAATAAGTTGGCGAAATTTATTAGTGAAACTATTTGAAAGTAACTTTGTTGTTGTTCCATCTTTTTTGTATTTGTTTCCCTGACAGGAGCATCAGCAATATGTAACATTTAAATGATTGAAACTACCGATACACCAACACAAAAGAGCACACAACTATAAACCTGGCTGTTACTGCTTTATTTCTTTAGTTTACCTCAACTGGCGCCTCCTTTCACTCAAACTGGACACAGGGTGACATGTATGGATATTTACATCAACTCCCTGTGACAAATTATGCCTCTTTGCAGAACTCTGCATCAAAGTAAGAGTTTAAAACCCACCACGTTAGCTGTGGTTGCGCAGCTCTATGTGAACCGCAGGTATAACTTGCTTTCAAAGGAGCGTGTTGAGGGAGCGGTGAGATTGAACAAAGAATTATGCGGCTTTTACATCTCAACATGCTGCCCTGCGTTTGGCTCTGTCTTCCCTATAAAGTTTATATATGTAGTCCCGGTTGGCCGGAGCGTTAGTGATTAACGAACCAGCGCTAACCTCATCGTGCAGGTTTAGCCAGGTGAAGAATTTTCGCGCTCGACTCGTAGTGACGCATTACGCTGGTTTTATATTATTTTATTATTATTTCTATTATTATTTTTCAGGTTACATGAAGCATCAAACCATATCAAATGCTTTGTCCACTTAGTCAGCCAAAGTTGATGCACACAGCCGCGAGATCTGAGAAACTCGTCCCTTAAAACTCAAGCAACCAAAATAGTTTTTGTGGCGCTTATTAAAAACTCAACAGACACAAAATGGAAGAGCTACTAAAGCCATATTGGTAGCATTTTGTTGCGCATCTCTGCCTGCAGTGCAGCAGATTTAACTCATCATGCAGGGCTGGTCCAAGGCTGTATGAGGCCTGGAGCAGAATTTGACTTAGCGGCCACTCTTGCTGCTAAAAACATCAGCACCTCTAACAGCTTCTGTGTTAGATTTAGTGAAATCTAAGAGAGGGGGAGTAGTTTAATTGGCCAACCTAAAAAGTAATAAATTGCAGTTTACTAATTTGTATTTATGAACAAACAGAGCTCAAACTCAAAGATTAAACTCATAACATCAGATTGTTGCTATGATAACAAAACAATCTTACTATGTTCTCCGAACCTTTACAAAGTAAACTTGCCAGCTCCTTAAAATCTTACATTTAAATGTTAAACAATTTAAATTCTTTGCTGAAACCATTTAAAATCAAATTTAGCAGCATTGATAATCTCATTAAACAAATGTTATATTTATACATTGTGGTCTGTTAAAATATTAGCATTTATGGGGCCATGAAGCCCCATAAATGGGGGCCTTATGGAGCTGCTGACTTAATTTGTATTAACAGAAGTGCAAATAACTGATATTAATTTTAGCTGTATTTTTTTTTATTTGTTGTTTTTAAGATTCTATAGTTGTGGGTTTAAATAGCGTCTCACTCACGATATTTTCCCATAACATCTAATTATTACCCAGTAATATTTTTACATTTCCTGTCAACATCAATACGTAGACGCCTCATGGAGCAGCCC
>NW_015119783.1:0-2236 GCF_001443285.1 Poecilia latipinna
AAGTAAATAAAACAACAGAAACAATAAATAAAACAAAATTGTCCTTTAAAAAAAAGAGAACAAAACATCAGACTGAAGAGCAGTTTCCATAGAAAGAGAAAATCAATAAATAATGCGAATGGAAATGATTGAGCTCATTTTAAGCTACCATGTGATTCATTGACATATTGCTTTCTGCAACAGGCCAAGCTCTGGTGAACCAACATCCAGTATTGTCACAGAACATAGACCTACAAAAACCAGATGGACAATTTGTGGGAAACCTTAGAAACTGTTCACAGCGGCTCCATAAAACTGACTGAGTTAAGGGTGAAAAGTTACTAGAGACACTTTTGGTCTATCAGACTAAACTCGAATAAAATCCATCAAGCTTTGGTTGTGATGCAAGAGAAAATGTGAACACTTCTAGCAGGGGAAATATCTACCTGAAAATCAGACATCTGCTGTTTCTATGTGTTTTAGGTCTATGAAGATGTGAACCAGTGCTGTCAGGCTCTGTCTCAGAGACTGGGCACTCAGCCTTATTTCTTCAACAAACAGTAGGTATCAGTCTGCTGAGCACAAACATGTCTGAGCACCACCTGGTGGACAAACCTTAGCATTACATATGCGCAAGCTTGCTCCATTGAAAATTGTTAATTGATCTTTAAAATTCATAATATTAAACTTGAGAAAGAATCAAAAATAAGTTGGCGAAATTTATTAGTGAAACTATTTGAAAGTAACTTTGTTGTTGTTCCATCTTTTTTGTATTTGTTTCCCTGACAGGAGCATCAGCAATATGTAACATTTAAATGATTGAAACTACCGATACACCAACACAAAAGAGCACACAACTATAAACCTGGCTGTTACTGCTTTATTTCTTTAGTTTACCTCAACTGGCGCCTCCTTTCACTCAAACTGGACACAGGGTGACATGTATGGATATTTACATCAACTCCCTGTGACAAATTATGCCTCTTTGCAGAACTCTGCATCAAAGTAAGAGTTTAAAACCCACCACGTTAGCTGTGGTTGCGCAGCTCTATGTGAACCGCAGGTATAACTTGCTTTCAAAGGAGCGTGTTGAGGGAGCGGTGAGATTGAACAAAGAATTATGCGGCTTTTACATCTCAACATGCTGCCCTGCGTTTGGCTCTGTCTTCCCTATAAAGTTTATATATGTAGTCCCGGTTGGCCGGAGCGTTAGTGATTAACGAACCAGCGCTAACCTCATCGTGCAGGTTTAGCCAGGTGAAGAATTTTCGCGCTCGACTCGTAGTGACGCATTACGCTGGTTTTATATTATTTTATTATTATTTCTATTATTATTTTTCAGGTTACATGAAGCATCAAACCATATCAAATGCTTTGTCCACTTAGTCAGCCAAAGTTGATGCACACAGCCGCGAGATCTGAGAAACTCGTCCCTTAAAACTCAAGCAACCAAAATAGTTTTTGTGGCGCTTATTAAAAACTCAACAGACACAAAATGGAAGAGCTACTAAAGCCATATTGGTAGCATTTTGTTGCGCATCTCTGCCTGCAGTGCAGCAGATTTAACTCATCATGCAGGGCTGGTCCAAGGCTGTATGAGGCCTGGAGCAGAATTTGACTTAGCGGCCACTCTTGCTGCTAAAAACATCAGCACCTCTAACAGCTTCTGTGTTAGATTTAGTGAAATCTAAGAGAGGGGGAGTAGTTTAATTGGCCAACCTAAAAAGTAATAAATTGCAGTTTACTAATTTGTATTTATGAACAAACAGAGCTCAAACTCAAAGATTAAACTCATAACATCAGATTGTTGCTATGATAACAAAACAATCTTACTATGTTCTCCGAACCTTTACAAAGTAAACTTGCCAGCTCCTTAAAATCTTACATTTAAATGTTAAACAATTTAAATTCTTTGCTGAAACCATTTAAAATCAAATTTAGCAGCATTGATAATCTCATTAAACAAATGTTATATTTATACATTGTGGTCTGTTAAAATATTAGCATTTATGGGGCCATGAAGCCCCATAAATGGGGGCCTTATGGAGCTGCTGACTTAATTTGTATTAACAGAAGTGCAAATAACTGATATTAATTTTAGCTGTATTTTTTTTTATTTGTTGTTTTTAAGATTCTATAGTTGTGGGTTTAAATAGCGTCTCACTCACGATATTTTCCCATAACATCTAATTATTACCCAGTAATATTTTTACATTTCCTGTCAACATCAATACGTAGACGCCTCATGGAGCAGCCC
>NW_015119784.1:0-2231 GCF_001443285.1 Poecilia latipinna
ACTATTTTCTAATGAAGTTAATGAGCTTCAGCTTATTGATAACCCGGTAGTAGGTCGCCATCTTTCTTGAAGCAAAGTACAGGTGACGCTAACCAACCAATTGGGGAAGGTGTAGCCTGATGACGTGCCTCTCCTCATTTGCATTTATTTTTTCCTAAGTTTTGCGGGGAAATAGAATGTGACAAATAAGAAAATAAGGAAATACTAAATGAATAAGGGAAATTGGAAAATGGGAAAATATTTTTTTTTCAAACAAATGTTAAATGAAAAATAGATAAAAGTAAAATGGGTAAATAAAAAAGGGATATATGAGAAATTGATTAATGAAAGTGGGAAATAGAAAATCGGATTAATGGAAAAAGGAAATTGAAAAATTGTTAAATTAAAAAATAGATTAATGAAAAATGGGAAAATGGATAAAGGGATAAATGACAAATAGATAAATGAAAAAGAGAAATTGGGAAATTGATATGAAAAATAAATTAAAAATTGGTTTAATGAAAAAGCTAAATTATTTATTTAACAAATTTTTGTATTTATTTCACTCATTTTCTTCATTTTTTGATTTATTTTACTCATTTTTTATTTATTGCACCCATTTATTTATTTATTTAATTTTGGCTGAAATGGCTCTCCATAATTGCACGGCAGCTTGTTACTTGCAAAGCGTGCGGTACCTACCAGGGCTACTTGGGGCCCCCAAGAGCAATTTTTTTTAAATATTATTTCAATCAATAAAATAATTTCTACATACATTATCAATATCAATATATTATCAATATATATTGTTAGAAAAACAAATCACTTCATAGTGAATTTGTGTGTTTTTGATAACAACATAGAAATTATTACTAACAACAACAAAAAAATCAGCTCCGCTGAGATGGGCCCTCACTGGCCCTGGGGCCCTAAGCGGTTGCTTAGTTTGCTTATGCCTTGGGCTGGCACTGCTGTAGTCATTTTTACTTTCAAAGTCAATTAGGAGGGGAAAAAAATAGAAAATGTAGTATGTCTTTTGAAATCTCATCAGTGAAACTGCACCTTAACATTTTATCTTTCTGCAACAACCATCTGAGATGGCAGGACATTGTTGAAGTCTGCTTAAGGGTCACACAAAAAACATTCTGGGCCAAACTTCAGACACACCAGGGCTAAACACTCAGATCTTTGTAAATTTGAGCCTGAAAAAGTATGGAATTTCAACAAAGTATGTGCAGGTACAGTTCATGGACACCACTGTTTTATTTGCCCATTCAGGGTGTCAGAATAGCAAAACAGTTGAAATAAAGTCATCCATCCTGTGTGTCATCAATTATTATAACAGAGCTCTGGGCTTTATTAGTGAGGACTGTGTTCCCAGCGAGACCAGCTGTCTTGTATGAAAGGTCAAACATATTGAGTGGACCTGTGTCACACATGCGTCTCCTTTCCGAGGCGCCAGCTGGCTTGCTGGAATGACTAGTTCAATTTGAAGACAAATTAATGACCAGATGGATTTATGGATTACATGCTTGGTCATCAGCTAGAAAATTAGAACTTCATCCGAGTGCCCTAGACCACTTTGGAGCAGAGACTGCACCAGTGTTTGTCACTGTTACATCACTGATCCCTGATGATCTCAGACACCATCAATCTGCTGTTTGAAGGTTTGTATTGATCTTCTGTTCAAATCCTGAACCAACATCTTAGATTACAGGGAGAATTAAACAGTTCCCCCAGCTGCACGACTTCAGGGTCAGTGACAGATACCTACTTTTGTCTCTTTGCAGTTTCCCACTGTAGGTAATCATGAATAACAAAAGCTTTTCAGTATATATACTCACAGTTCACATCTTGGTGTTTTGCCTAAAGTGATTCGAATTTGGCTTTCAGACAAGTTATATCAAACTGACTGAAACATACTTAATAAATGTAGTATAGTCCAATCAAATGTGTGTTTTCTAAGGGGCAGTTTTTTTCTTCAGCATCAGTAAACTGTTACCATGACATTCTAAACATCAGCAAATGCTGTGTGTCTAATTTCTCAACCACGTAGTTTTTATACGTGATGCTGACTACTGACGACTGAGTTGTTCTAATATCAGAAGCTAATTAGCAAAAGTGACAATAATATATGCATGTTGCAAAATTATTAAACAAGGTGTTAAATGGAGCACATAATTGTCTTTTGTTCAACAGTCACATTCCTCCTGCCAACCCTCATCCAACTATATTGGGGAGTTAAATATTTC
>NW_015119785.1:0-2231 GCF_001443285.1 Poecilia latipinna
AACGTACTAAGGTATGTGCACCAGAAACTAGAACAAAAATACAGCAGAGCCACATTCACTCACAGATATACATTAATACACCAATGCATGTCGACATGCAACAGGGAGGAAGTTGGAATTGAACCCACAACCTTCTGATTGCAAGGCGACTAAAATACGTTGCTGTTTGTTTTCTAACAAACCTTTTTTAGCCCTTTTGCAGAAACACTGTATCTTTTTTTTATTAATTTGGTGACTAGAACTTATTTAGGTTGTCAGAATAAAGGCATCTAAATATAAAAAAGGCCTTACTGTTTATTGAAATAAATTTTTAAAAACCATGTATATTTTTTTCCTACCTCACAGCTATGCTGTACTTTGCATTGGTAGGTCAAAAGAAACAAAAACAAAAAAAAAAAAAACTGATTTGTGTTTGTATTGTGACAAAATGTGAAAAACGGTACAAAATCGTTTGTTAGGGATTGTATTTGTCAGTTGAGTGTTAATCTCCTCTGTTTTTGTTTGCATTTGAGTTTTTTTTCTAACCTTATATTCATCTATCACATACAGAGAGGAGATGTCGACGATCTCCATTACGCTGCTCTGAGTCTCAAGAGAAGCGATGAGCGTCACATTCAAGAAGACGAGCAGGTCAACATCTGTGTGTACTCCAGTGTAAAGAGCAAAAAGAAATGAGAGTCCAAAAAAAAAAAACACATCTATGAAATGACTTTGAAAAATAAATCCTGATGAAACTAAAGATTCTTAGTTTGTCTTTTTTTCCCCCCACTCTTAAGTTTTGTTCTGAGTTTATCAGCAACATGCTTCAGGATCTCTAAACCTCACCAAAGTACAGAAACAGCAGAACCACAGCGGTGTCCTAAAAATACCTTCATAATAATAGCTTACTGTACATTTATTTACCCCTGTGGTAAAGGCAGTGTGAACTACAGAGGCAAGTTTCCAATGATGGAAACAAGTTGTTGCTGAGCTAAAGCACAAGAAGGTTTAGCATAAAGCCTCCAACCACAGTGACCTTTTTGGTGTCAAAGGACCTGCTGTACAAGTTAATATAACAGAAAAACAGCAACAAATGATCAAGGTAAAAATAGTCATAGATAGATTTCATGTGGACTGTGAAAATTTATCTCATTTATCTCCAAAATAAGTTTGTGCACATGCCAATTGACCCTGAAATGTTTTATCTCATCAAAACATCCAAGAGAAAGAAAATCTGATTGAATATTCCTGATTGATAGGAAAAATCATTTCTGGTTGCACTTTGCTACAAACTTATGTCGAAAGATGGCACTATATGACAAAAACTGAATCTTTTGCCAACGTCAAAACTAGTCTAACTTGTAAGTGGCCTCTACTTGTTTGGTCCAGTCCTGAGGACTCCAGGATGTTTTATTCAGTCATTCATGCAATGATGCTACTGAGCTACATTGTTGCCACAAATGCCACACAATCAGTGCTGCTGCTACCAAGGAAGGCAGGTGAAGTGTCCATGGACACAGCAACTGAGATGGCAACTCTCCAGTTACAGGACAAGCTCCTACAGTAACCACCGTCACCCCAAAAACATTTCAGTGGAACACTAATATTGTCGAATCACCCAAAAACACACCATCAGCTCACAAAGCTTTTCTCCAGTAGGAAGAAGGAAGTTGGTCAAAGGTCATGGGAAGGTTGACTAAATGTAGGAAATGCTGATTCAAAAGACTCAACACAAGGCAAATGTTAGCTTTCCAGCAGAACAATGGTCAGAAAGGTGCTGCCAGACCTTTAATGGAATTATTTTAATCAAAGTGAATTCAAGTTTGAGTGGTCCAGTCAAAGTCTATTTTGAGAATGTTTATGGGGGTAGAATTGAATTATTTTTCCACACGTGATCTGCATGTAAGTGGTGAGAAAAACTTGTAGAAATATGTGGTGTACCTCTGAGGTCAGGAAGACAAGCAGGGTGACAAAACCTTCTCTTTCAGCAATCAGTCAGGGCTGACATCTCATCTCATTCGTCTCTTTAAGTTCCCTCTTCCAAAGTCAGTTTGGAAAATCCAAATACATAAAAAAATAATTTAGAATATCAAGATATCATTCACAGCTTTATGTTCCAAACAACTTTACCGGATCTCTAAAGTACAGGGTTTATAAATTGAAAACTGAAAATACCATGACTTGTTCTGGGCACTACATGTTTTTAGCATGGATACTAACTACTGACACAGAACATGTGAGTGTTCTGACAT
>NW_015119786.1:0-2230 GCF_001443285.1 Poecilia latipinna
ACAAACTGAAGCAACAGTACCAAGGTATTTATTTATTTATCTACTGTCCATGGAAATAAGTTTAAAGAACAAGAGCAATGTTGCCAAGCTTAATAACTCTATTTTAACTTCTAGAGGGTCAACTGCAGGGATGTATAATTAAAATAAATGTTTTTGTTTGTTTGCATAATAGTGATGGTAAGATGTTTGTTCTTTTGTTATTGTATTTCCAGCTCAGGCAGGAGAGCTGAGCAGTGTTAAAGCCCTGGCAAACATCACTGAAGATCAAGTGGAGACTCTGAGAAGAGAAGGAGAAGGTTAAAAATCCTTATTGAGCCTCATATTATGATATCATAAGGCATTTTTAATCTACAATTGCCAAGAGTCTCATTCTTCATAATTATATTTATTTAAATGTCAGTGACTAGGAAGCAAAAATAAAGAAGATCAGTATTCCTTGTAAAACAGCCAGAACACAGAGTTTCTTTACATCTAGACTAAAAACCATCTGTTTAGAGTTGCTTTGGTACCATAATAAATGAAACATCTAACGATGTTTGATGTGTAATGATAGCACTTAGAAAAATGTAATGCTTCGATTGATTGTTGTGTTTTTATGATATAAAGCAGTTTGAACTGCCTTGCTGCCGAAATGCGCAATACAACTAATCTTAATTGATTGATTGTCCAAAAATAAGATGTAATGGAGAAATGTAGCAACAGAAATATTTGGATGTAAATATTCATTGCAAAGACAGTTGTTTACATTTTTTTTGTCAAATTATATATTTTCTTTGATCCACACTCAGCTAAGACGGAAGAACTGGAGGTGCAGAAGGAAGAATTGGACAAGCTGAAAGAACAACACCAAGGTATGCCAATAATAATAAAATAAAAACAAATCAAAGATAAACCTTAAATAACTTAAGTGTTTGCACGGAAACAATTATATTGTTCATAATTCTGGTGTATTGTCATAACAGCTAAGGTGAGCGAAATGGAACTGCAAAAGACTGAGGTGGAAAAGTTGAAACAACAGTACCAAGGTATTTATCACAAAAGTATTTATGAGTAAAAGTTAGACATTAGACATCAGAGGTAAAATCCATCTTGTTCAAAATAAGCATCAATCCTCTCCAGTTTTTTATTTTAACTGATGGTTATTCAAAATTGAACATAGATACAATTGCAAGTACAAAAGTAGAAGTGTATCTATTGAACTTTTAAACATGAGGTACTACCTCATCATGCTTAAAATATGAATTGTGGCATCATGAAATAAACATATTTTCTTTTTCAGAAAAAAATAAAGAGTTGGACAATCTGACACAACACTACCAAGGTATTTAAGTATTGATTATATTTCATTTATGACATCATCTTGTTTGCTTGTTGCATTTTGATAGTAATAGCTTTTACAATAGCCCTACTCACAACCACCTAAAGACCAATGTAAAATGAATATCTGTTTTTTTTTCCTAACAAATAATAATTACTACTAATAATAACAAATTAATTGCCAATGATCAGGTTCATCTGATTTCAGCTCATGCAGAGGAACTGCTCAGAGTTCAAACCAGGGCAAACAGAACTGAAAACCAGGTGGAGGCTCTGAGGAGAGAAGGAGAAGGTTTGTGAATTTAGAAATAAACTCCCCATGTTAACACAAAATACAACATTTATCTAAAACAACATGTATTGCTATTGTTTAAAATCTGGCCAAATTTTAAATTATTGTGTTTTGCTTACTTTCTGTCTGACAGTGAAGCGAGTGGCTTTCTCAGCTTCCTTGTTGGGCTCTGGCTATGAAATTATTGGTCCATTTAACACACACACAACTCTGGTCTTCAGATATGTTGTTTCAAACATCGGAAATGCCTACAACCCAAACACAGGTACCTCAGTTTATGTGATGATGATGATGATGATGATGATTATTATTATAATTACTATGATTATGATTATTATTATTATTATTATGCATTTCAGGTTTTTTCACAGCTCCAGTCAGAGGAGCCTACCACTTTGAGTTCTATATCTATGGACCTGGACATGCTTCACATGCTACATGTGCTGTGTTGACCAAGAATGGAGCCCATATTTTTATGGCATATGAACATCAGTCCAGTGGTGGTGTTAAAGGCACTAATGGTGTCACATTACTGTTAGAGATTGGAGACGTTGTGTTTTTGCGTCAGTGTCAAAACTCAAGGATTCTTGACAACGGAAATCGTCACACAACCTTCAGTGG
>NW_015119787.1:0-2228 GCF_001443285.1 Poecilia latipinna
ATTTAACATTTATTTTAAACTATTTAAAATGTCTGAAGTCTTGACGTGCGCATTCTTAAAAATATTCATGATGAAAGTTATGTTGGAGTTAATTCTGGCAATGCATCATTGTCAGCTAAATCTTTAGTTATTTTACACAATCTGCAGGGCTAATCAGATTAAACCATTATATTTTTAACGTTTACATAATGTAGTTGAAGATACGGCAAGTATGTTACAGCAGCAGTCCTGGTAGTTTGATATACTACAATTGAAAGTGCTTGTCAATGACAACAAATGAACCCTCAACCACCATCATAATTAACAGTGGAGTGTAAAGTTTAAGTACAGTATTACTGCCAGAGATGAAACATGACATCCAGGCTACTCAAAAGGTTACTACCCAGGGGAAAGTCTTTCCTGTGAACTTTAAAGGAACCTTAGAGAAGAGATACCCTTTTATATAAAGTCTAAATGCAAAAGGACTAGTGCCTTTGTCTAACATTCACTGGGGGTGAAATTGTAAATGGTTTGTACTTGTGTAATGCTTTATCAAGTCCAGAGGACCCCAACGCGCTTCACCCATTCACACACACATTTACACATGGATCACGGTAAGCTACTCCATTGTACCTGGCCTAGGGCAGTCTGACAGAAGCAAGGCTGCCAGGCCCTGACCACCGTCAGAGGCCCTGGTCTCTTTATTTACAGAAAGAGACCAGGCCTCTTTCTCACCAGAGACAAGGTGAGTGAAGTGCCTTGGCCAAGGACACAACAACTGGCACAGATGGAGGACAGGTTTGACCTGCAACCTGTTAGTTGCAGGAAGAACTTCCACCACCTGAGCCAGCGTTGTGAAGTTTGGTCCACCCTGGACATATGGGTCCATAATCATTTTGTATGTTTTTGTATTTTGAAAACCTTAACATGAACATTGAAAACTGAGGCCGTATAGTCTGAGCCTGTAGCTTTGTTTTTCATTCCAGCCTAGGCCTGGGGTGTCCAAAATCAGTCCTCAATAGTCAGTATCCTGCATGTTTTAGTTCTCTCCCTGATTCAACACACCTGGATCAAATGATGGCTCCTCTGCAGAACATCGACATGTTGAGGAGGTAGTAACTACCACCAGGTAAAAAACCAAAACCTGCAAGATATGCTGGTGTCTAAGTATTGCATGATCTCCCAACAGATAGAAAACATTTAGCATTCTTCACTCACTGCTTTTTAAATTGTTCCCATTTTTTTTATTTACTCTTTGCAGAGTCATGGCCTGTACATGTTTTTAAGGTCTCTTTATTAGTTAATCAAGCTTAGTGTCACCAACAACAACTGGATGTTTCTTGCCCTTTCAGTTCACATTGAATTGAAAAGATAGTTAGCTTTTCATTTTAACCACATTTCTTTCAATTATTTTTAACTAAATACAGATGGAGGCTTAAACATCACGCATTCTTGTAAAGTCTGATGAAAACCAAGTGTCTTCATCAAGGTCTGTACTCAAGGCATGTAAAAGAATAAAGCTCCAACAGGATTTACTTAGCTTTTTATTGTCATATTAAAAATATTACTTTTACAAATTTATTAGCAGATTCATTTGTTAAAATTATAATCTTTTGACAGCCTTTATTTATAGTCTTTTTAATTAACCTACAGGCTACCAGTAATTATAGCAATATTATCATCATTAAATTACCATTATATTAATTTGCTTCTATTAAGCTCAGTTCAGATAATCTCTAAAGGAAAAAAAAAAAAGAGACTTTTTTATGGCCCTGCAACACTTGTAATAATGATCACGGCGTTTCTCAAACCCTGGAAATAACACAAGAGATTTGCTTAGAGAGGCAGATTATTGTCTGGTCACAATTCAGAATTAATGACTGTGGGAGTGTCCGGTTCTGCATCCAAGATTTCCAAACTGCACTGATATTCATCCACAGGCACAACCAGATCATTTTAATAATGACCATACCAGTCTGCCAGGAGAAGCACAGATTAGCAAAGAGTCACAAGCAAATGGACATGTTCATAATCAGGAGTCTGTAATACAAACAAGACACAGCTGTTGCTCATTGCAATAATAATAACACGGGTCACAAAAGTACGAACCCGATTCACCCTGTGCCTTTGGGTCTGTTTTGTGAAATAACTTCCGATTTCACCAGTGTGTTTGTCAAAGGTTTTAATGTTCTAAGATCTAATTTTATATACAACTCCCTCCATACTTACTAGCTCTTTTGCAAAGGATG
>NW_015119788.1:0-2228 GCF_001443285.1 Poecilia latipinna
TAAACATGAACAGGTCAGGTATTTAAGAGAGTGATGGTGTGTTAGAAGAAAATTAATTCAGCAGCTCATTCAGTGATGAATTTTCCAGACTCCTTCTTGTTCCTTGAAGTGAACAAAGTCAATACTGATGGCAGTCTGGACTTATTCTGGTTTGAGATAAACTGACTGGTCAGGGCCTTTTCTTTGAAGATATTTTTATTTCTTAATTGAATGTAAGTTGACCTTCTCGTTAAGTTTTGCAGAAAGAAATTGACGGATTGAAGAATATATATTAATACAGAATAAAGTTACTGAATAATACATGCTTTCTGTTTAACAGAAACACGTTAAACAGCAGCAGGTCTTTTGAAAACCTGCTGCTTTTCAAAAGAAAGTCTTTCACCTGAACTTTATTGTCTCAGCTTTTTGTTTTGTTGATTTTATTCTCGTAATTTCAAAAAATTAATTCTTAGCCTGGCACTAAAATTCCATTGTAGATGTGAGATGTTTGTCGATGCCACATATTTTATTCAATCATTTTGTAAAAATGTATAGTTTAAGGGGAAAACTGATTTTGATTTGCTAGAGCTTATAAAACCATTTTGCTGGTTGTCTTCTAGGTTACCTCAGCACCAAACTACGAACTCTTCTTCAGTGAGTTTGAAAAGTGACAGATCCAAGGATGATACTATAAACTTTGACAGTAAAAATCAAAGGTAAGACGCTTTGGTAATATTTTATGTATTTTCTTAGTAAAACACAACAAAAAATAGTACAAAGTACACTAGCTATGGTGTTATACCACTGAATTCTGCTCAAAACATAGTTCATAGCTTTTAAGACTTTTGAAAATTATTTTAATGCAAAGAGCATTATTTTCTTTGTGAAATAATCAAAAGTAGAAAAATAGAAAAGATAACAGGACATAATTTAAATAAAAACCAAGTAGATAGCTTCAAATTGAAAGTCATGCCCTGTTCATTATGAGTTTATATAAACACTTTAGATAATGTAGGAAAACCTTCATCAAATAACTTGCACTTTGTTTTCTTTGAAGACATAATTATTTCTTATTTTAATGGAAATTGATATTCTTGGTACATTTTGCCGAATGAAATTGACAGATTGAAGAATATATAGAAATACAGAAAATATAGAAAAAAAAATTTTTCAATATTTTTGTTTAATTCTGTCCAATCTGACGTTTTTCTAAGGAAAATCTTTCACCTGAACTTCACTTTCTGAGCTGTTTTTGTTTTGTTGTTGGTTTTATTAAACACTACCCAATTTACTTATGTGGACAATACTTAAATGCACATCTAAGTATTATTCATATCTGCTTCTTCTGATTAAATCTGTTTGTAACTAAATGATTACAAATAAGACGGGGGTTTCGATTTTTTTCTTTGTTCAGCCTTTGAAGTGAATCAGCCAACAAAATTCGGGAAGCTTTTCATGTGTAACATCATGTTTTGGTCATTTGTGTTTTACACAATATTGTTCTACAAAAATTAGGATAGTAAAAGTTAAGATCACTGAATAGAAAAACAAAATGAAATCAGTTTTTGCAAACAAACCTTAAACTGTGTGAGTCAAAAACAATTAGTGTTAGTAGAAAAAAGTACAGATAATCAAATAATAATAGAACTAAATTATTCCTTTTATTTGAAATATGTACTACAGTGTTTTGGTTTTAGAAACAGGTCTGGCACAAGGATCCAATATTCTGATCAAAAGACATAAAAGAAGCAATTTTTTTGTTTGTGTTTTAGCTCAGAGGATGACAACGGACCAGAGCCTCCTGGACCAACTGGTGTTTATACGTCTGACAATGGGTCAAGGTAAGATATGTAAGAAAAGCATTCACAGACTAAAGGTTAATTTGATACACAAAAACTCTTTGCTGCCAGAAGATTAACATATTTTTTAATGAAACAAACTGATGGTGACAAAGTGACTCCAAGTGGGATGAGATCTATAAACCATGTTGTTCTGTAGGAAGAGTTTAGATGGATCACTTTGTTTCCTTTTTATTAGGGAAGATTAACTGTCAATCAGTACAAAGCTGATGTGAGTCGTCACTTCAGTTTCTGTTTCTTGAACAAAAGAAAAGATAAAAATCATTGCTTAAACCAGTGGTTCCCAAATTTTTTCTGGCCCCCCCTATGGATTACAAATAGCTGTCTGGTTGAACGACGTTTGTGTGTGGGGGGGAGGATTCTTAGAGACTCCCTCTGTCTAAGAATGTG
>NW_015119789.1:0-2228 GCF_001443285.1 Poecilia latipinna
GGGGGAAATTTTTTTTTTTTTTGTTTTTTTTTTTTTTTTTTTTTTTTTTGTTTTTCCCTATTTTTTTTTTTGGAAAAAAAAAAAAAAAAAAAAAAAAAACATTTGTTCCTTTGATTTTCATTTTGTTTTTTCCTGCCAGCATTTTGTTTTCCTGTCTGCTCTCAATCAGTTGATTGTCTTCTGCTGTGATTTGTTTGTTCTTCTTTCTCTCTTCTTTTGTCACTTTAATTTCCTTTTCTCACAATGTTTAAAGACTTTATTGGATTTGGAGGGGTTTTTTTCTGTTTTTTTCCCCCTGTTTGTCAAAGGCCCTTTTTTATTTGGCCTGCTCTGCTGTGCCTGCCCTCTTTCTATTTACTAATCTTTAATTTTTGGAGTGTAACCTTTCCATGTTTTCTTCATCCTTCTTTCTGAGAGAGCTAGTACATTTTATAAATATTGTGCTGTTGTGACTCAGTAGTTTCCGTACACCAGAGTGGTGTTCCGGTCAGCCATGTCTTGGACTTGGGGACAAAAATCAGATTAGGAAAGTGAAACTCTAGCATTGAACATAGTGGTCTACAAATATAAAATGGGCTCTGAGTAAGAACTGCATATTCCATTTGACGTAACAACAGCTGTGCACCCACCTATGCTAATGTAGAAGCAGATTCCTCGGTCCACTCTGCCTCTCGCAGTGATCCCTGAGAATAAGAGATCCCAGCAGATGGAGTAAAGTGTTCAGGATGTGTTCACCAAGCCAGATCTGGAGAGAAAAGTCAGTGTTTGCTCAGCTCAGAAGACACAGCTCATCCGTCTTGTTGTTCAGTCCGCTGACACTTGCCAGGTGGATTGACGAGAGCACAGTTCAGAAATTCCTACAGTCTCAGTGTAACAGGCGCTCCTCCGGCTCACGTCTCCCATCTGTGTCTGCTGCTAATTCCAGTGAGAGCGAGAAAGAAGCTTTTTCTCCAAACTATGATTAGGCTAGAAACCAGCGGAGAAAATAAATCTGTTGGTCGAGTAATTAAAAGTATTTCAAAGCTTTCCAAAGTCAAGGCCAACACAATATACAACATAAGTAACAATAATAATAGCAAAGTTTGAATGTAATGAAGGTTCTGGCTTCTTAAACCTGCGCGACACAACTTTCTTTTAGATGTAGGCATTTTTCATTTTCATAGATTCAAGAATAAAAAATAAGTCAGAATACCTGACTTATTCTGACTCCAGAAATGTGCTAAAACACACACACGCACACACGCAAACGACACCCCAGCATTCAGTACAGTCAGTTCAAAATTCTTCTTCAATGGAACAACGACCTCTAGCCTCAAAGAAAGGCCATCAGTTACTGACTGTGTTGAGTTGAGTCAAGGTTTTTGTGAAGACTAATTTCTTCACTACCGGTACCATAAACAGAGTTTTATGTCAGTTTTTACTCCGTGGTGCATTCCAGTGAAGTCGCATATTCTATCTAGTAATAACTCCAAAAGGAAAACATATGTTTATCAATTGCTACACATATCTTATTCAGTGCTACCTAAGTCATTTTCATAAGCATTTTCAATTCATTTTAATTTTGCATGTCGGTGTTTTCGGACACAACCTTTAAGACACCCTTTGCCAGGAATGGTTCTTTCCTGGCAAAGGGTGTCAGGAAACCCCCTGCAGTTTACACCACAGTGTTTTGGAATACAGTGTGATTTACAACAGTGTAGTAAACACAGTGATCATAGCAGAGAGGAACAACTATTATGAGTTCACAAGTTCAGAGGAGGAAATAATGATTGACAAGCTGGAAAATCAATTTTTTTCCCCAGCTTGTCAGTGAGATGTCTGCCTGCTGCATCGCAGGGGGAGTTCAGTGTTGTGGTCCAACCAATGTGACAAATGGATGACAGATAACATTGCTGTCTGTGGGCTTCTGCACTTTAAAAAAAAAAAAAAAAAAAACATTTCCACAAAAATTTTGACCAATGGCTGAGTAGTTTTGCATGCAGAAGGGAAGGCAAAATGTCCAGCAAGAAGGAGTGGACGCTAAGAGGCTAAAAACAAAACAATGCGATTTTTGTCACGCAACGACGACAAAGAGACTTGATTTCAGCGAGGCAGTCCGTAGTGACTCCCACGTGCATTCAAAGCCAAACAGTCAACGCAATCAGGTCACACGGGTACAGAACGTTCAGTCTCTGCCTGCGCTCTGTTTTGCTTTTACGAAACAGTCACAGAGATAAACCCACGTCTTT
>NW_015119790.1:0-2227 GCF_001443285.1 Poecilia latipinna
ATTTAACATTTATTTTAAACTATTTAAAATGTCTGAAGTCTTGACGTGCGCATTCTTAAAAATATTCATGATGAAAGTTATGTTGGAGTTAATTCTGGCAATGCATCATTGTCAGCTAAATCTTTAGTTATTTTACACAATCTGCAGGGCTAATCAGATTAAACCATTATATTTTTAACGTTTACATAATGTAGTTGAAGATACGGCAAGTATGTTACAGCAGCAGTCCTGGTAGTTTGATATACTACAATTGAAAGTGCTTGTCAATGACAACAAATGAACCCTCAACCACCATCATAATTAACAGTGGAGTGTAAAGTTTAAGTACAGTATTACTGCCAGAGATGAAACATGACATCCAGGCTACTCAAAAGGTTACTACCCAGGGGAAAGTCTTTCCTGTGAACTTTAAAGGAACCTTAGAGAAGAGATACCCTTTTATATAAAGTCTAAATGCAAAAGGACTAGTGCCTTTGTCTAACATTCACTGGGGGTGAAATTGTAAATGGTTTGTACTTGTGTAATGCTTTATCAAGTCCAGAGGACCCCAACGCGCTTCACCCATTCACACACACATTTACACATGGATCACGGTAAGCTACTCCATTGTACCTGGCCTAGGGCAGTCTGACAGAAGCAAGGCTGCCAGGCCCTGACCACCGTCAGAGGCCCTGGTCTCTTTATTTACAGAAAGAGACCAGGCCTCTTTCTCACCAGAGACAAGGTGAGTGAAGTGCCTTGGCCAAGGACACAACAACTGGCACAGATGGAGGACAGGTTTGACCTGCAACCTGTTAGTTGCAGGAAGAACTTCCACCACCTGAGCCAGCGTTGTGAAGTTTGGTCCACCCTGGACATATGGGTCCATAATCATTTTGTATGTTTTTGTATTTTGAAAACCTTAACATGAACATTGAAAACTGAGGCCGTATAGTCTGAGCCTGTAGCTTTGTTTTTCATTCCAGCCTAGGCCTGGGGTGTCCAAAATCAGTCCTCAATAGTCAGTATCCTGCATGTTTTAGTTCTCTCCCTGATTCAACACACCTGGATCAAATGATGGCTCCTCTGCAGAACATCGACATGTTGAGGAGGTAGTAACTACCACCAGGTAAAAAACCAAAACCTGCAAGATATGCTGGTGTCTAAGTATTGCATGATCTCCCAACAGATAGAAAACATTTAGCATTCTTCACTCACTGCTTTTTAAATTGTTCCCATTTTTTTTATTTACTCTTTGCAGAGTCATGGCCTGTACATGTTTTTAAGGTCTCTTTATTAGTTAATCAAGCTTAGTGTCACCAACAACAACTGGATGTTTCTTGCCCTTTCAGTTCACATTGAATTGAAAAGATAGTTAGCTTTTCATTTTAACCACATTTCTTTCAATTATTTTTAACTAAATACAGATGGAGGCTTAAACATCACGCATTCTTGTAAAGTCTGATGAAAACCAAGTGTCTTCATCAAGGTCTGTACTCAAGGCATGTAAAAGAATAAAGCTCCAACAGGATTTACTTAGCTTTTTATTGTCATATTAAAAATATTACTTTTACAAATTTATTAGCAGATTCATTTGTTAAAATTATAATCTTTTGACAGCCTTTATTTATAGTCTTTTTAATTAACCTACAGGCTACCAGTAATTATAGCAATATTATCATCATTAAATTACCATTATATTAATTTGCTTCTATTAAGCTCAGTTCAGATAATCTCTAAAGGAAAAAAAAAAAGAGACTTTTTTATGGCCCTGCAACACTTGTAATAATGATCACGGCGTTTCTCAAACCCTGGAAATAACACAAGAGATTTGCTTAGAGAGGCAGATTATTGTCTGGTCACAATTCAGAATTAATGACTGTGGGAGTGTCCGGTTCTGCATCCAAGATTTCCAAACTGCACTGATATTCATCCACAGGCACAACCAGATCATTTTAATAATGACCATACCAGTCTGCCAGGAGAAGCACAGATTAGCAAAGAGTCACAAGCAAATGGACATGTTCATAATCAGGAGTCTGTAATACAAACAAGACACAGCTGTTGCTCATTGCAATAATAATAACACGGGTCACAAAAGTACGAACCCGATTCACCCTGTGCCTTTGGGTCTGTTTTGTGAAATAACTTCCGATTTCACCAGTGTGTTTGTCAAAGGTTTTAATGTTCTAAGATCTAATTTTATATACAACTCCCTCCATACTTACTAGCTCTTTTGCAAAGGATG
>NW_015119791.1:0-2225 GCF_001443285.1 Poecilia latipinna
TGGGTAATAAGAGTTTTAAAAGGAGTGCGTTTGGGTTGTGGGTCCGTGTATTTTCAGGCAGTTCGTTTTTTCGTTTGAAGTGAAAAATGAAAAAACGGAAATAGACTCGTTTTTTGTTTACTAAACCAAAATCAGAAATCAGATTTTTGGCTCATTATCCAATTTCCCATTTAGTGCACAAAACGACACTGGAAAAAACGGATAAAGAGCTGTCAATTTCTATTTTCATTATTTCATTTTTGACAAGCGGTCTGACCCGGAAGTTCTCTCTGTCCCGCACAATTTGTTTTTCTACACTCGTCCAAATCGGCATAATTTGATCATGATACCTTCACACAGAAAGCCTTATACTCCGACTTTGTTTCGTATATGAAGCTAATGGCTTCTAAATGCAGCTAGCCCTAGCTAAAGGGCTAGTCTGCCCAATTTTACCAACCTTTTATCTGCTCTGGTTTAAAAAGACGCTCAAAACGCGACTAGAACATTCTGCCCAACGCCGTCATTCAAATCTTATAGCTTTTTAAGTTTTTCCTTTCTGAATAGCATTAGCATACCAATTATAATCTGGTATGTTGTGAACAAGCATGCGGAAAAGGTTATCCAAAATATAAAAATGTAGCTATTTCTACCAGGTAGGAAATGTTTGAAATAATGTGCCAATTAGATAATTAAAAGCTTAACTAAATAAATATTTTCCTACGGAAGAGGATTTGGGAAAGAAAACAGGTAATCATTCTGGCTTTAACCTAAAAAAAAACATCTTGCACATCAGTTGGTGTTAGAAAAATGTTATGGGCCCCTCATCCTCTTCTGTGGTTTAGCACCACACAATATTTTTTCACATTTTTATAAGTGAAGGATGACTGTCCAAAAAGAAATGAAAACCTTTGTCCCCTTCATGAGACTATTTACTTATAACTTATCAACTGACTAAACATAATGAACAATTTTTGAGTTGATTCTTTCAATTATTTATTATCTCTGGATTTATAAGCAAGAAACATTAAAATAATTATTTCATATTTAATTTGTATCAACCTGTATGTAGTCAGAGCTTTAAACTCAAATCTTACAAAATAAACAGAGACAAAATGTTTTCATAAAAATGTATTTATTAGAATAACATACAAGCAGATATTCAGCCAATGTTTGGAGAATCATGAAAAAACATTCCTATAATTTATGTATATAAAAGATGAGGAGACAGTGAAGACGACGATGTCATGAGGAGGAAGAGGATCACTGGGAGATTCTGGGAAGCTGCATCCAAACCTGGAGCTGAGGCCTCTCCTCAAGAGCCGCCTGCCTGAAACAATAAAAAATAAATATAAAAAAAAGTTCATACTGCACGTAAGAAGCCAACCGGAGGGAAGAATACATTTCACACACACAGACACCCACCCACACACAAATGATATGAATTTACAAACTACAAAAAAAATCAGAGGAAGGGGATAACTGGTATTGGAAGAGAACACAGTGTCAATGTTTAGAAGATACCAACATCTTCAGAAGTATCAAACCCTCCAGAGAGGAATATTATATTTTGACACACGTATCAAACAGTATATATGCAAACTCATTAAACTCTTCATTTTACACTTTGAGATGCTACGATCAGATATCAAGCAGCAGAATATGGTGACTTGCCGAGATCAGGCCGCCGTTAGCGGGGTAAACACACTCCACCCGGCCGCTGAGCCTGGAGCCGCCTGGCCCCGTTAGTGGAGCTACGCTGCTCCGAAAACTCCAGAGTATATTTCAAAGAAACTGCATGAACTAAGTGCATAAATGAAGCTATGAGGGCTACTTTCTAGCCTAAAAACATCTTAAAACAACTTTTTGTGATAAACTTGCCTCCATTTATCGCTGCTGGTGGCGTAGTGCAATGGTGGCCATCTTGCTGGTCCAGAGACGGGTATGGCTGCAGGATGGTTTGGAAAACCACTTCCCTGTGCTCTGGCCTTTCAAAATAAAAAACTAAATTTAAAAACTCAGGTTAACCATTTTTTCTCAGTGAGCAGATGTCCGGTATTGTTTCTCACAGGAGCATTACTTAAACTGACTTGAGGCTGGCAGAAAATACTACAGTATGTAGCCTGAAACCTGAAAGGAACAAGCTTGTCGGCATGCAGCCTGCATAATTTCTATGTGTGATACGGTCCCTGTGTAAGCCGGACAGAGAGAACTTCCGGGTCAGACCGCTTGTCAAAAATGAAATGATG
>NW_015119792.1:0-2225 GCF_001443285.1 Poecilia latipinna
AAGTTGAGGGCTGTCGAGCTGCCACTACAGGAGGGAAATAAAGCCGCTGCACTTTAGCTTGGTGTGAAGGAAACCATGGTTAGTAGTGGCTAGCGGCGTAATCATGTAATTTTCTTACCACTAGATGGCAGTAGGTACAGAGCATTTTACATTAAAACAAGAGAATTAGTGATGCATGAATGTTACAGGTAGCGGTGAGAGCATCGTATCTAGCAAGACTGTGACGACAGTGATGGAAAAGACAGTGAAGCTCAGCAGTAGTTGGAAAGAACATGGGTCCATTTCCCAAACATGTCTGTGTGAAGTGAGCTTCTCAAGCCTGGTTACTATAAAAACTGAAACCAGAGAGACTGAGAGCTGATGAGGAAGAGCTTTGTCTTTCTTCAATTTCTGCCAGGAAATCAGCTGTTTTATCCAAATATACACAAGTTTCACACTAGATGGGTAAAATATACAGATATTGACATTTTGTACATGCAAATCTTCATATCGTAACAGTGAAATGTTTCCCAAATATTATTGCTTCTTTCAGAATAAGAATAATTTTCTGTATTCCAGCTTAAATAATGCTTGTGGATTAGTTTGTAAAACACGTAAGTTTTCTACAACTTCTTTAAATTTAAGACCACAGTGTTGTGGCACTGTTCAGGTGTATTTTTTAAATAATTTGAAATAAGAAATTTAAAATGTGATAAAAATACATTTTTGTGTTTGATTCCTATTCAAGACACTTTGATAAGAATGACTATATACTTTATATAATATAGGCGACTACAGAATATCTTTGTTTACATTTTTGGTTGGTGGTGTGCCTCGAGATTTTTTCAATTAAAACAGTGCACCTTGGCTCAAAAAAGGTTGAAAAACACTGTTATAGACAATACATATTCAGTCAAGATTGTGTTTCTTCTGATAGAGAAAGTGCTTTGCTCTTCCAGGGTTTATGCATTGTGAAATGTAGGAAGCCCAGACAGCAGAGCAGGGAAGTTGTATCAGTAAATTGACTCCAGGAGTATGAGGACATTAAACAGAAGGTGTCGCCTTCCAGCACAGCTGCAAGTCTTTTGGTGAAAGCTGTTTCTACCTGTGACAGTCCTTGCTTAGAGCAGTTGACTGAATTTTAAATGGAGTTTAGTATTTGCTGGAACATGTCCATGCAGTGTGTTACTATGAGAGTATATATGATACAAAGTGCAGGAGTTCAGAGAGTTTACTCGAAGAACTTGGACAAACAGAAATCATAATAATCATAATCGTGTTTTTAGCCATCTCAACTGACACAAAGAGAAGACTGCTTGGCAGGGATGTCTCCAGCACAACAAATGCTTAAGAATTAAATCGATCAGTTTGTGGATAAAAATGGATTCCAATACTGCCAATCATCTCACACCTTCTGTTAATTGTTAATAAAACCTTGAAGTGTATTCTGACTTTTTGGTCTGATTCATATTTGAATAATTACAGAAACATATCCTTTGTAAACTACAGAGACGAGTAGAACACGTGAAGTCTATGCTAAAGACAAATCCATGTCTCTCAGTTGAGCTGGGTAGAACAATAAAAATTTATGAAACATGTTATTTTAGCTTTACATTATCTCTGTTTTTAGCAAAACATTTGCAGAATGTCGATAAACCTCATTATGTTTACCTTTTAGTGTGATAAACCTGTGTAGGCTTTAAGACATTTTATTTAAGTGGGCACAAAATGCAGGAGGACATTCTAATGTATTAATTAAAATTATATTTTCATATTTGAATTGTTCAAAGTTTTATACCCACTTGATCTAATATGGTAACACAAAGAATTTGTTTTTCATAAGTACTTGCATTTTTACATTTGTTACCTTTAGTGTTGTCAGGATGAATGCAGCTGAATCACATCTAATCAAGTGTGGTATTCTGAAACTTTTGTGTCTAAATTAGAAATTCTCCAGAGTTCCAGGAAAATCTCATCTAATCAGAGCCGTGCAGAGACCACAAAAGGGGCAGGTGCTCAAAAAAAAGGTCATATCTAACTGCATTGTAGGACAAAATATTAACAAAGCCACACAATCTTTCAGAGTTTAATAAACAATAATTGTCAAGTTTTTTGGCTCTTCAAACCACCTCAGCTTCTGCCCAAACTTGAAAAGGCTTTCTTCCTCACTTGGTATTGCTACATACACCACAACAACTTTCCTCTGTTGTTTATCCACCACCACAATGTCCGGTTGGTTCGCCATT
>NW_015119793.1:0-2220 GCF_001443285.1 Poecilia latipinna
TGTGAGATCTGTAAATCTGTCAAATGTAAGACTTTAGCACAGCCAGAATGAGATCATTTCCTCACTTGATCATGTGGGGCACAGAAACTTTAGAGTTCTCCTCAAAGACGCTGGTCATCAGGCCGTTACAGCGGATGTTATCGATGCACTGAAGTGGAAAGAAAACACACACACACACACACAAACACACACAAAACAAACAAGGATAAACGTTTCTTTTAGAAGATCAGCTAAAGTCCGCCATGGCAGCTCTGAGTTCCTCTGAGTCGGTCAGTACCTGGCTGATGTCGCTGGTCCAGGCAGCCTTCTCCTGGCGGGAAGGAGCCAGGAGAACAACGCAGAAGCTCTGACCATCAGGGGGCTCCACCACAATTTTAAACTCCAGGTGACTGAAGCCTTGACCTGCAGCGTTGTCTGAAACGCAACAGGAAACCAAAACACTTTCATTCTGCTCAGCTGAGCTGGGATTAACCTTGTATTGATCTGTAAACTGCCTAAATGGCTTTGTTGCATTTAATCAAAATTGTAAAAAAAAAAACCCAACATATTTTCTATTGTACCTATGAACTTTCTCATTGATATTTGTTGTTTTTTCTAGGTAGTGTTTCTTACAGTCCTTCTTCCGCCAAACTTTTTTCATTGTTGAATTCTGCAAAGTTTTCTTTGTAGAAATCTGACGTTCAGAGGTTAGGCAACCACTGGAATGAATTTTAATAATTAGTAAAGATTGCAGCAGGATACTCACAGTCTTCATCACTGGCATCTAGTTCCTCAATCAGAGTGCACTCAATCAGAGACAGAGTTCCTCCCTGCTGTTAGGAAGAAAGATAACAAATTAAATATTAAATTAAAGCCTTCCCAGTGAAAGATATTGGACACAAATCTAGACTCAACAGAAAGACTTTATTTTTAATCTTATTATGCCAGAACAAATATTTTCTGTCATAATTATGAGGGAATTTTGTAGATCTAGTTGTGCCTTCAAGGTCTAATACAAATATATTATTTATATGACTTATCCCCTAGTGTACAGGGGTATGTTCTGAACAGATTTAAGCTGACCAAAACTGTATTAAGACAATTTCAGATTAGCAGGAGAGATTGAATGTCTTTAGTTTTCAGATTTGTAAAATGCAAAGCAGGATTTGTCGCACTTCCATTACACAGATTTTTGTCTATATTCTGCTAATGTCGAAAAAACACAATTTTTGGAATTGTTTCCATTCAAGTGACTAAAGTCATGGCAACAGCTGAAGTAAACAGTTACATGGGATATATTCATAATTCAGCCATGACGCTAACACACGTCACCTATCACCCAATCAGAGAAGACGTCAGCATCTTATTCAGTAGTTTGAGCGACAAGCCACGCCTACTCAGGAGCGGCTACTATGCGTCATTTTGGAGAAATTGTAATAGGTGATTTTACAGAAGAGTTATGGATTTAACATGTTGGAATGACACTCAACTGATGCTGTGAGAGCTCTGAACAACATCTGAAAAAAAAAAAAATCAGAAACAATCCATTTTGTTTTTGCCAGTAGTAACATCCAGCTGCTGATCATGTGACTTGTGTGATGTGAAAAAGGTGTTTCCATTGCAGTTCTGCAACACACATCTACTTCGATACGGCCGAAAAGCAATCTCATCATTTTTATTTTAAACAATGATTTTTTTTTTCGAAATGCCATGTTTCCATTAAGCTGATTTATTTTCATAATTTCAATTTACACAATTTTATGGTTAATGGAAACACAGTGTATGTCTTCACAGGCCTGTCATTTTTGCAAAACCTGTAACTCTAGAGTCTGTGTAGAAACTGCTGAACTTGAAAACACTCAGATTGTAGATAAAGAGACGTTTTACCTTCAGCAGGTGCAGCTTCCCTCCAGAGGTCCGTGTACAGATGAGGAAGTGCTTGGTGAACAGGAAACACTGCCTCTCTCCTTCCTTCCTCAGTGAGAGCGAACCCAGACGCACCTTACTGAGCATGCCCCGTTCGCTGCTGGACGGCAGCTGGATGAGAGAACCTGATCGTGGAGGAGAGAAGTCGTGAAAGAGTGCAGGAAGGTGGGACGGCTGAACGAAAGCTGAGAAAGCAGGAAGGCTACCTTGTCTGACGAAGGTCTGGCTGGTGTCTAACAAAATGTCGCAGCCTTCAACGATCATCCTTTCAATGGCCAGATTCTTCCTGATGTTCTCTGTGTCGCTCACCTCGTC
>NW_015119794.1:0-2220 GCF_001443285.1 Poecilia latipinna
AGGGATTTTACTTTTTAGGAACTTATGTCTTCCCATACCCGTCAGTAGTACTTTGAATGGGACACATTGCTGAAACAGTCAGTACTGTGTATCATTTTGTTTCTGAACTCAGAAATGATACTAATGTGAAGAGAAACTAAAGGTTTAATTAATAAATTGTGAGAATGTTGTCTGCAATTTAAATTGAGTGTCCTCATATGTGGACATAATTTTTCTCAACTACATCATATAAAAAATATATATATTTGGGCTGATTGGGACCTAATGATTATAAAAATCAAATGATTAATAAGGAGCTCAGGTCTTAGGAGGTTAAGGCTGTTTAGCAGACCTTTAAGCTGAAGATTTCCTGAAATTAACATTCATTCCTTTGCAGTTAGAATGAGTGGAGGTGTAAGATTGAAGACAGAATACCAGTTGGCGTGCATGTTGTGTGTGTGAGGCTATTCCTCATAGAAGACTGGACTGCATTTAAGACTCCTGAGTCCTAGAGTCACCTTTCCCACGTGCTGTTCCTATAGGCGGAACCTGGGAAGGCTGATACGTACCACGCCCCTGGTTTCAAAAACACGCTATCCGTTAACACCGCAAGGTGGAACTAGCATGCCCAGGAAGCAGAAGCGTTCTCCGTTGATTCTCTTTTGGTCTGGGTTGAGTGCCGACGATCTGCTAGGTGGGGAACTGACTCACCTTTGCCAAGCTAGACAACATGAACTGTGCACCAGCAGATTTCCACCATGTTGTTACAGCCCCCATGCCACAGTGCCACCTAGAGGAATAAACAAAAGCAGCCATAGCAAAGTGTCACCACCCAGTCATCCTCTCAAGGAAGGAGAACGTGGACCAACTGCACCAAGCTGCTGCCTTCCAGGTCTCCAGGGACCTGCTGGGACTCATCACCCCAGTATGAGTAAAGAGTCATTCTAGTGCCATCATACACCGCAAGACCTCTAGAATGATCAGCATTATGTGAGCCAAAAGGGTACATGACCACATTAACTTACCCAAAGCTGCCACCATGGGATGTGTCCTCTATGATCAGCAGGCAGCAGTTCAGCAAAATGCACCCCATTCTGAGTCATGGTGCCGATTTTCTAGATGCTTCCAAGTTCATTCTAAGTCATCCAGTTCAACAGCTGAGCTCATTCTGATCACAACAGTATATGGTTTATTAAGGTTTGCAGCAAAAACAGTTGAACTACAAGCTAGAATTTGAAGCCCCACTATGCAATGCATTCTGGGAAATGCTGAAATGCTGACAGACATTTTAAAGGCCATTTCTGATGTTCAGAATGGCTTTTACATACATTTTTGGCACATAGCAGAAGCTCAGAGATGAGATTTGAATCTGAGCTGTGATTTCTGTCTTAAAAACTAAGTTTGAAGAGAAATCAAATCAAAAAAGATGGTTAAAAGAGTAGATGCTTCAAACCAAAGTCCAGTCTTCAGAGCAGCAAATCCTTTATCCAATAGAGGCTCAGAGATTAGATTTTAAAAGTGAAGTGTGATTTATTTCCAAAAGACAGTTGAAAAACAAATAAAAATCGAATAAAATTTGGCTAAGTTGAAAGTAAGAGGCTACTGAGGTTAGGGTTAAAACCCAGCTCTATAGGAGATTCCTAGCCAGACTGACTAGGCAGAAAAATTAATGGGAGTCTTTAGCTCGGACCACCAAACGTGGTGGGGACCTGCAGAGGGTTGGAGGGAGCATAGAAAACCAAGTTTGGTCAAAAGAGCACTTTTTTGGAGTTGTTTTGAGTGAGCAATTCTTCAAATGAATGGAGGTCAATGGCAGCTGTGTCAAGGGAAGGAGCCACACCGACAAAACATGGAGGGTAAGTGAGGCCCCTTCAACATATTCTCTGTCCCAAGATTGTCCCCCCTACCATTTTTTTTTATTTTGTCTGCTGTAATGTGCAAGTGAGTTTCATCCTATATTCCTAACCCTCCACTAGATGGCAGCATAGGACTGTCATTGAAAATGGAACGCTCCAAACAAGCCCAACCCAGATCAAAACCTGATCAAATTAAAGAGACCGACAAATATTAATAATTAAAAAAATATATATATTATAACAAATTACAAATTTTATTATATTACAAAACTGTGCATGATATTAAGTATACAATATATCAATGTATATATATTCAATGATGTTATTGTAATACACTGTAAGACCAATGACAGCCCATCTATTTGTAGAAGTATTTTTCATTTCT
>NW_015119795.1:0-2218 GCF_001443285.1 Poecilia latipinna
ACAAGAACGAAAGAACACACAGAGCATGCACATTGCTCTTTGATTGTTTTCGTTCAAAGTGGCAGCTGTAATGGTAGTCTGCCATGGCATCAGACTACTTGGCTTCATGTAGCAGGAGAGAGGGTGAGAACAGTCACGGTGAGCGCCTTCTGCTTGGTTACTTCTTGCTTGTTGCTCCTTGGTCAGTGTTCATAGTTGAGCATCAGGGCATTACCTCAATTGCTATGTTTAATGGTGCAGACAGTGGTGGTTTCTGACATGAGCAATATGGGCATATATGCAAAAAGATAACCCAGGGCGTTATCTTTTTAGGGATGGCACGAAACCACCGCGGATCATAGCACAGAGATGGAAGCAAAGCAGAACAAAGAGTTTGTTCTGCTTTTAATATTGATAAAATGTATTAAGTATTTAATATCTAGGTGTTTTTATGGGAATATGGATCTTTCAGATCAATTTGAGAAGTAATTTTGATCATATTTTACATTTTATCGTATCATGTAGCGCTGGTCTTGGTCTTGACTTGGTCTCGGACCCTAAAAGTCTTGGTCTTGTCTCGGTCTCTATACACTCTGGTCTTGGCATTGTCTTGGTCTCGGGTTAGGTGGTCTTGACCACAACGCTGATGTGTGTGTGTGTGTGTATGTATGTATATATATATATAATCGGTGACGTGCGGTCAGTGGAGGCAGGTGAGGCAGAGCACCTGTCATCATGGAAAAATAATATATAATAATAAAATCATTTATAAAGATATTTTCACCCTGTGGTTTTGTACTATAAAGTACCTATTTTCCATTTAATTTAACCAAATCTGTTGTTTTTTTTCCTTCAAAATTGTTGAATTTTCACATTCAAATGCTCAGAAGTGAAGCTGGTGTAGCAGCAGTGAGCTGAGCCTCACCTGGGATTGCGCAACATCTCACTAACTGCACCGGTTGCCACTCTATGAGAGCATGCTCCTCCTGTCTGTACGTCGCCAATAAAATGGTTAAAAACATTTAATGTATGAACAGATTTTCCATAATTTAGCTTATGTATTTAATGCACTGTGTTTTTATTGTCACTAACTGTGTGTGTAACGTGTTTCGTGTGCTGAGGAGCGATCATACACGGCAGAGAACAGATTCGAGGTGAGGCAGGCAGTTCTCGTGCCTCATGGCAAGGGGCGCTCATGAACCCCAACATTGTGACTCCACAACTGCAGAGTAAGAGACAGTAACAGTGAGCTAGTCATACAGTAGCTGCGCTGATGCAGAGAGCAAGAAAGACGTGGTTTTGAGTTGTACTTTAATGGTTTCTCTCTTTGCTGTTAAGCACAGCACAAAATTAATAATATTAATAATTCCGTTATTAATAATATTAACGGAATTATTCTGCGGCGGCGGCGCGGCTAAGCATCACATGTTAAAGAATAGTCTTTTTGCCCTCCAGCATTGTACGCATGTGTAGCACTATTGAAGTACAGAAGGACTAGATGGAATAAATCAGAAGACTAAATTCGTCTACTGGAGCCGTTGTCAGTAATCAATAAAAACAATGCAAAAGAACTGCTTTCAATGCCATGTATTTTAAAGAGAAAATTAAAGTGAACAATACAAGACAAACATACATAAAACCCAAAATAAATACAAAATAAATATACACAGTACTGCGGCAGATCCTTCATACATTTGTGCACAACTGGTCCTAAACTTCCCCGCTGGTCAGCACAATGTCTGACCGACACATTCAAAAGTCCATGGTTGGATTATCCAGATATTTAAGATGACAATGTCCCAGCGCAAGTTGTTCGGATGAAGAGATGAGTAATGGATTGTGTGCCTGAATGGTGAGATGGAGGGGGAAATGATACAGACCGTCAACCTCCTACCAGACCAGTATGGAGTGATTCTTAGGTTCTCCTGGCTCCAGCCAGTTTTCAGAAGCTCGCCATCCTTTAACCCTAAAAAGGGGTCACCTGGCCTGTATTAAAATAAACAGAACCAGTAAATTTCCAGCCCGCTAGTTAACTAGACTTCTTTTCAGTTACATACACAAATAAATGCAATAAATCTAATCTTTCAGACCAAATAAAGATAAACATTCATCTCATTATCTTAAATATGTAGAACTTAAGACGTTAGATCATACAACAGTTAATGATCACAATTAGCATTGGCTACCACCAACATGCTAAAACAAACAAAACAACATTGTGTTCACTACTCACCAATTC
>NW_015119796.1:0-2216 GCF_001443285.1 Poecilia latipinna
GAACAATCTAAAACACGACTTAATCAGTTAATAAATAACTTTTTTTCCCCATTTCATATTGTTTCTGAACTGTTCGTCCTTTGGTAGAGCAGGGCGCAATATGCCGATCGCGGAAGGTTTTGAGTCGATCTCGGCATTAGACGACAAACTGAACGCCGCCAGGATGCTGAGACCAGCACGTCCTCCTTTGGCTCGCTTGAAACGTTCGTAACTTTATTATAGAACAACAAAAAAATGAACAAAACGTGTTCAAATTAATGACCCAACAACAATAATAATCTCAGTGATGTTTCAACAAAGTGTTGCGCAATTCTGTGCGTTTCGGTTCCATTACCAAAATAACGAGCAGAGCAGGAGTTTAAAATTAACTAATCAACCAACGGTGTGTTCAGGGGAGCGCTTATTAATGATCGCAAAATAAATATTGTAGCCCAGTCCAAAATAAAGGTATTTTGTGTTGAGTTAAGTTCATGGAAGGTGTAATAATTTAAAATGTGTTAAACATGTTTGCTTAAATATGTTAAAATTGTTAACATATTTTAATAAGTTAAAATATTTGGGAAATATGTAGTTAAAACAGAAAGAAATCTTTACCGTATTTTATTTTGGAGGGCTCATGTTTGTAAGAGGAAGTGGTGTAGAGCACAGCAACCTTACTGGTCCGTGGTTGGCTGAGGGTCAGGGGCAGATGGGAGAACGTAGGGAAGAGACAGGAAGTAAGGAGAGAGAGGGAAAGAAAAAGAGAGATTAACCGCGCTGGAAAAACGTGGGGAGTTTTTAAGAGTGATATGTAAGTGTCTAAGCTTTCAATTCGACAGCTTATTTATAGATGTCAACTTCACGCTCTTATTATAGTTACTGTGAGGATTTCAAATCGAAATACATTATACAGTTGGGTGAGAATTATCGGTGATGCTGCCATAGCGCATAGCATATTCACTAGCGCCGTGAATGCTAATTGACTGTGCTTGTTAGTGCTGGGAGCTAGCTCGGCAACCAGGAAACTTCGTGGGAGCACTCCGGTTTGTCGGAGGACTGTGTCGGGTTTTCCTGCTGTTTCCCGGATCCGGTGGACCAAAGGACTGAATGAGGAGCTGACACCATCTGGACAGCTGTGACTCAGGATAAAGATTTTTCCTTGGAGTGAGGTGCAGCTATTCCACGCTTCCTCATCGCATCAGGCCTGCAACGGGTTTGTTTGGGACCGCATTTTAGTTCGTTATTGCCGGCTCAGGAGAACATTTAAGTGTGGGCCCACATTAGCTACATAGGAGACTGAAGTATTGTGTGTTTTGTGATTTTATGTTATGTTTAATACATGTTCCCCAGTTCCAAACTCATACAGGTGTGTTTTGATTTAGTTTTTTGTTGTAGTACAGACAAGTACTGATGTAATCTTTCTCTAAGGGTGAAACTCAACATAGGTCTAAACACGAGAGTGTATGAAAGTTATTATTTGTGAGTTCACAGGTTTAACGAACTCAGGAGCCCTTACCTACTTTAGAGCGGTATAACTGGGCTACAATATCAAGCATGCAAACCTAACATCGTAACAGACTGAATGTTATGTTTTTAACGTAATCTCTGGTCGGATTGTGGAGCGCAGGAGGTTGCCATGGCAACGGGTGTGCTAAATGACAGAGAGACGGAGAGTAAAAAGGTGCGAGTGGTTTTGAGTTGATCACCTGTTCAGGTTGTTTTACCTTTGTTTACCTTTGTCTTGGCGCATCACAGCCGCTGTAATTTCTGAACGTTCAATAAATGACAAACGTGGACTAATTATCTCGTTAGTCTGTGAGTATAAGTCATTTACAACAAACATCAAACACAGTAAATATGTTTCATTAAGTATTTAACAAACAAATGACTTCCACCGTGATAATTATGTGAAATTAAATTAATTGTCTAATATAAAAAATAGTTTGGTGCTGTTGGGCTCAGACAGGCTTTTCCTTTATCAAACAAATTATTCTTTTTTCTGCCTCTTATTTAGTGGAAATATTGATGTTGATGAGACTTACTCCAAAATGATAACCTTTTTCAACCTTTATAGCTCCACTGTTGAAAATGAGAAGCTAACATTCACAAATGACAGTAAAATAAAATCCAGTCCAACATCCCTGCCAGCATGCCCAGGTGGGTCACATGTGGGGGAAAGGAGGGCTGACATACAGGTTTGTCCATGTGGGATCCATCTGGTCTGCCCTCCTTTTCCC
>NW_015119797.1:0-2213 GCF_001443285.1 Poecilia latipinna
CAAGGATAAAGTAAGCAATACAGACACAAGTTCCAAGTCTACACGCTCACGCACATCCAAACGTTCGTCCACAAGTTCTGCAGCATTAAAAGCACGGGCTAAAGCAGAGGCTGCACGTGCTCAGCTCGCGTTTTCAGAAAAAGAAGCAACCATAATGAAGCAGAAAACTGAACTTGAAGCTAATTTGCATATTTTAAGTTCTCAGAAGGCTGTTGCAGCCGCAGAAGCAGAAGTTGCAGTTTATGAAGAGGGGGAGGCTCTCTCGAAGAGTGAACAGGACTATCCATTAGTGGGTCCACCTGCCAGCCCAAAGCGGCGTACGGCAGAGTATGTTCAAAAACATTCAGATATTAGTTTTGAAGACAAAACTAATATCTACTTTATATCTACTAAACTAATATCTACTTTATGTTGTAACTTTATGTTGTCTCTGTCGTCACCCAGCTCTCTTAACATAAGGCTAAGAAAGCTGGGTGACGTTCTGCAGGAAATCGAATGTGCAAAAGATGGAGGCTACTTACTGGGACTCTCATATTTGGACACAGCTCGCGGAATCAATCCCATTGTGGAGAAGTTACCCTATGGACTGCAGGAAAGGTGGATTGCAACGGGTGCAAAGTACAAAGAGGAACATAAAGTTGCTTTTCCCCCTTTCAGTATTTTTTCAAGGTTTGTAAGACAACAAGCCAAAATAAAAAATGACCCAAGCTTTGATATCACACCTGCTAACGCAAGCTTCAAAAAAGAGAAAAGCTTCAAAAGCAATAGCAGGCAAGTGATTTCTGTACACAAAACAGACATCCCTACAGATGGTAGTTCAGCTCAAACTACTTACAGTAAGCCTATAGAAAACCCTGACAAGGTTTGTCCTATACATAAGAAACCTCATCCACTTAAAAAATGTAAAAGTTTCAGAGCAAAGCCAATAGATGAGCGCAAGTTATTTTTAAAAGAAAACAGAATCTGTTTTAAATGCTGTGGCTCTACCCAGCATCTAGCAAGGGACTGCAAGGTGCAGATAAAGTGTATGGACTGTGGCAGTGACAGACATTTAACAGCGCTACATCCAGGTCCACCGCCTGCTCCAGCTGAGATCTTTGAAGCTGATAAAGATGATGGCGGGGAGACACAGGATAGTACAAATGTCTCAGTTGTTTCTAAGTGCACAGAAGTGTGTGGTGATGTAGATATCCCACATTCATGTTCAAAAATAAGTCCTGTGTTAATCTATCCAGAGGGAAAAAGAGAACAGGCAAGGAAGATGTACGCTAGTGACAAGTCTCTAGCTAAGTCTCAGTTTTTTGAGATCTTTGATATTGAGACACGCTCAGACATACAAGCTCAGGACTGTCAGATAATGTTGGCAGAACAGCATTAAACTTTACAATTGAGTCAATAGATGGTAGAGTAAAGCTCCCACTTCCAAACCTCATTGAGTGTGACATGATTCCGGATGACAGAAGAGAAATTCCGTCTCCAGAAGTTGCTATGAAGTTCCCACACTTACAGAAGATAGCTGAAAAAGTCCCTCCTGTAGAAGAACAGGTACCTATTCTTTTGCTCTTGGGAAGAGACATTATTCAGGTTCATAAGGTCAGAGAGAGAATCAATGGGCCACACACTATGCCCTATGCACAGCGTTTAGATTTAGGCTGGGTTATAGTTGGGGAAGCCTGCATGGGGAAGACACGTGAATGTGCTCAAAACACATGTTCTTCAGAATGGCCGTGCTTCTTACCTATGCCCATGCCCTAACATGTTTCAAGTCAAGGAGTCAAGTGGTTGCAATTACCAACTTAGCACCACACTTGCCTTTCAAAAGGACATTGACAACACAGCTGTCAGTCAACTGGGAGAAAAGGTGTTTGACAGAACAAAAGATGATGACAAACCAGCACTGTCAGTAGAGGATAAGGAGTTTATTGACATTATGGAAAAAGAAGTGTATCAGAATGAAGGTAATAGCTGGGTGGCACCTTTGCCATTCCGCTCGCCTAGACCAGAACTTCCAAGTAACAGAGAGCAAGCACTCAAACGCCTCCAGTGCCTCAGAAAGACACTGGACCGTAAGCCTGAAATGAAAAGACAATACACAGAGTTCATTCAAAATATGCTGGACAACGATCACGCAGAGGTTGCTTCACCTTTGGACTCAGACAAAGAACACTGGTACTTACCATCCTTTGGTGTGTACCACCCACAAAAACCTGACC
>NW_015119798.1:0-2213 GCF_001443285.1 Poecilia latipinna
CTTCACAGGAGTCTATCTCAAATAACATCTGCATAGATAGCAAAGCAGTACTGTTCATCGGGTGTACAAAATATTCCACTCACTAATAGGTGTCACAATGTGGAGAGAATCGTGGGTTAAGGCGATGGGGTCTCCCTGCAAAGGTTCGAATCCTACCAACAATGATCAATGCTAGAACATTAAAAGCTTTTCATGAAAGTTACATACATTTGCTGGATGTCTTTGTTCTGAAAGTTCTACGTGTTGAACCGGAATATTCTTAAAATAGCTGTGCATCCGTGTTGCACTTTAATCTGGGCAGTGTTGAAGCAAAGCAAAACTTTTTTTTATAAAATAAATAAATTAATTAAAAAAAAAAACACAGAAACTGAGCTATATGTTTATACTCTGACAGCTTAGCTGGTTTCATAATATTCTGTCGTAAAGCAGCATTAAATTGAAACACTTTAGGATGGAGGATCTTGAAACTGAATTCCCCAGACACACTGTGTGAGTTTTCCGCCCCCTAGAGGCTGCCAGTTGCAGAGACGCTGATCTGATGAGTAATCTGGGCGTGTGCGCTCACGGCATGCTGGATCAGGTAGCACGTTTCCCTGCGGTCTGCTGCTCATGTGCTGTGCTGATGACCTACCTGTTGTGTCTTTACTCCAACATAGTATAATTAAATAAAGAGATTCATCTCGGTGGTGCAGCATGAACTTTACTGATCTTCACTTGAGTCTCCAATACAACATATCAATGCGCAGGCGAATAACATAGAAGGCAACTCAACAAAAAGGGGAGTGGCTCCGCTAAAGCAAATAGATCCACTACATATACTACACTACCCGTGTGCACCGTTCTCGTCTTTTACATATCAACTCTGTAGGTGACATACAGATTGACAGATTGTTTATGATGAGCTATTCCTCATTTTCATTTCATTCAGGTTTATTTTGCTCTTAATATTTATCTTAGCTGTTCTTGGCAGAGTCCGTGCACAATGTGCTTCTCAACTCCTTCAAACTGCACATCATTACATATCCCACCCCGGTCCCTGTGTTTTTCCTATTTGTATCACCAGAGTTGATTTGCATTAACTGCTCTGCACTGAAAGTGATACTTTCCTTTTCAGCAGTGACTTTGCCACGCTTTCCAATCTCATGCAAGCACTCTTTTGCGTGTCTGTCTACCTGTTTGGATGCAAATGTGGGTTAGTATGGCTCCAGAGCCAATCACTGCGGTTTGTACAGTAATGTTTTTTTTTTTTTCTTTTGTGGTGACTGAGGGCACAGACATGCTTTTGTGTGTCAGGCTGTATTTGCATGTATCGTATCTCTGCCCACCTCATTGATTTCCAACGAGGAATGAAATAAAACAAGCATTCATGAGACTCTTCCTGCTCCCTTGATTATTTGGAAGTGTTCATTTCTGAGGGTCATGAACTCAGAGTTACAGTTTGGTGGTTTCGATAAATGTTGTATATACAGCATCCTCCACGTTGCGTGCTACAGCATGTCCTGGAGAAGAAGTGTGAAAAAATTAGAAATAAATGGATCTTTGATTAAAGGAATATGCATAATCTCCACACTCTAAAAAGAAAATTGTTGAATCAACATAATTGAATAGCTTCTGTAGGTAACAAGCAATTCAGTTAAGTTTATCCAACTGAATTTATTAAGTTTAACCAATTCAATATATTATAATCATCCAACTCAATTTGTTAATTTATTTTTAACAAATTTATTAAGTGTGTCTTACTCAAATCATTTAGTTTACTTCAAAAATGGTAAATACACTTATATAGCACTTTTCCTGTCATTTTGACCACTGAAAGCACTTTACACTAGAGTCACATTCACTTAATGCCCAGATTGGGAGGCAACTTGGGGTTAATTGCCCAGGGGCACATTGACATGTGGCAGGAGGAAGCTGGAATCGAACCTACAGCCTTACAATCACAAGATGACGACTCTACCCACAGAGCCACGGTCACTTACCAGGGATTCTGTCCCTGGTTAGCTTGAGTCATTTGTTTGTCAGACGAGGGATACAAATATGGTATTGAACTTAATTATTTCAAGTAAAGTCAAAGTAAAAAGGTCATTTAAGGAAAAGATTTGTGTATGTAGAGGACACTGTAAAAAGAGTATTAAAATTTAGTTTGGAACTACTTAAAAGTTTGAGTTGACTTTCTGTAGAATTAAGTCAAAGAGATTTTAAATGTTTATTAG
>NW_015119799.1:0-927 GCF_001443285.1 Poecilia latipinna
GTTACAGCAGTATAAGGGACAGAGCAGAACCAATATAAAAATCTATAAAAATCTATATATACACAGTAAAATCAGGTGAATATAGAAAGTACTGAAGTATTGTTTGAAATATAAATAAATAAATTCCAGGTTTATTGCCTATAGTAAAGAGTAGTGGACTACTGAGAGCAGCGGGTGTTGTACAGTCTGACGGCGGCCGGAGGGAAAGACCTATGGTATCTTTCCTTCACGCACTTAGGGTGCCGCAGCCGGGCACTGAAGGAGCTGCTCAGTGCTGTCAGAGAGGTGCATGGGGTGGGACGGGTACTGTAGCATGCGCTCGAGCTTAGTCCTCATTCTCCTGTCTGCCACCACCTCCACTGGGTCAACAGGACACCCCAGGACAGAGCTGGATTTCCTGAGGATCTTGTTCAGTCTCTTCCTGTCAGCAGTGGAGATGCTGCTGCCCCAACAGATCACTCCGTAGAAGATGGCTCATGCCACCACAGCATCAAAGAAGGTCCTGAGAAGAGCCCCCCACACACACAAAAGGACCTGAGTCTCCTCAGGAGATGTAGTCTGCTCAGTCCTTTCTTGTAGAGGGCAGCTGTGTGGTCAGTCCAGTCCAGCTTGTTGTTAAGGTGAACACCCAGGTACTTGTAGGACCTCACGATTTCAATGTCCATTCCCTGAATGTTCACTGGCCCAGAAGGAGAGTGTTTGGACCTGCAGAAGTCCACCACGAGTTCTTTTGTTTTTCCTGTGTTGATCTGCAGACAGTTCCTCTGGCACCATTCCACAAAGTTCTGAGTCAGTTCTCTGTACTCCTCATCGTCATCGTCCTTGATGAGACCGACAATAGCAGAGTCATCCGAGAACTTCTGCAGGTGACAGCTGGCAGAGCTGTACCGGAAGTCAGCAGTGTAGAGAGTGAAGAGGAAGGGGGCA
>NW_015119799.1:6812-9020 GCF_001443285.1 Poecilia latipinna
GTTCTCAAGATATCTGTCAGTAGCACAGAGAGGAGTGGCCACACACATGCATGCTGAAAGGTGTAGTAGCTGTGATGTACATCACGCTAGCAGTCCTCCTTTCAGAAGATCAGGGCAGGCATGGTTCCAATGGCCAGTAGAAAGTTGGTTTCACATCACCACAGAGCTGAAAAGTGGTCTTGTTTGATTGAAGTTGTTGGGTCATCTGCTAATTGGAGCACAGACAGAAAAACAATCACAAAACAAACCACATTTTAGGGACTAATCAGTGTAATGATTAATAAGTATAAATTTCTTACCTCAAGAATGTGAAGGACAGCATCACTTGCAATTCCCAAAGTTTCTTGTAGATGGTGCAATACATGATTGGAAGTGTCTGGCATAAGCTGCAACATGGCAACAGTTTGGTTTACTTGAAAAATAAAACAAGTCTTATTTTAGTTCATGTGCTCAATTACAATATTATTTTAATTTAACATTGCAAGACAGTCATTTTAATGAAATCAAACTAGGACTACTTAAATTCACCAATCAAAAATAGTGTTTAAAATATCCTGGTAACAGTGTGGAATATCTAACCTAGGCTTTTAGACTCATTGCATTTAAGTTTTTAAATTACAGCACATCAAACACCCTAAAAGTTAGTGAAATATTAGGCGTAATTGCCCTTTAACCATTTCCCGAATCAGAAGCTACGAATGAGAAACCACCTTAGCTATGTTAAAAAACGGAAACTACCAAAAACTCGTGCCGATATTATTTTTAAGCCACAGCTATTGTGGTTAATGACTGTTCAAAGCTCATATTCACAAGAGCGTCTCTTTAACCCGCGGGTGAAAATTGGCATATCACGACATGCTAACTAGCTTCACAGTTAGCTTATCTTAGAAAGATAGACAGCTTGCCTCTCAGTACAGCAGCTCTAGGGTCTATACACGTAAAAACGTCCTCCATCTTCATCCATGTCCAACCGAGATTAGTAAATTTGCCAAAAGAAAATCTTATAAAAGTACAGTAGATAATAGCTTAGTTAGGCTGTTACAACTGAATTAACCGTTAATCAGGGAAGTTAAATGATCTCTGGCGTTGCTGTTAGTGATGTGCGGATTGATACTGAAATATCGATTCTTCCGATACCAGAACTTAATTCTTTAAAATCTATTGTCATATCCAGGGATCAATATTTTCAACACTTTAGTAATTTGAGATAATGTAGATTAACAAGAGTATGTTAGAAAGTAACTAAATTATTGAGATCTTGCCTAAATGAAACGTTGTTAATGGGAACTACTTTTTCTTCCGCCTGATAAATGTGTAATGTGTAAGGACGTAATGCCCAAGCGCAACGTGCTGCTGATGCTCACTCACTCAGAAATGAACATGTTGACAGATTATAAAAGTGACATGGAGCTATTTCAGCTGTCATTTTATAGTAGTTTTAATAATTAAACAAGAATATATTTAGTAGGGTTATTACTTTCCTAACTTTCTTAGTTTTTTAGTTTGCAACACCATTTTCACATATTTTGTATAGTAAACGAGATTGTTGTCTCAATGTACTTCTGAGTTTAAAATGAGTGCATCAGAGTACACTGTTCTTTTTATGAAGCTAAGATATGGATAAAAAAAACTTAATTTAATCAAGAAACAAATCAACTGTCTTTGCACAAAGTATGGGATCTGTATTGCCAATACCAGCTTAAATTTTACTCTGTATCGGATCGGAAAGAAAATCTGTTGTATCGAACATTACTACTACCTCACTGACATTTTGGGCGCTTTCCCATTTGGATTGTATGATGTCATAAAAGGGGTGACAAACATGATGAATAAAATATTGTTCAAACTAATATTTGTAACTTATAAAGTGAGAATTTGAAATATAAACCAAAAATTAAAATATATATCATCACATTGAGCTAATCAACGTTGTTGATTCTAATCTCATTGTGTGGAATACCAGCCATTTCAAATCACACATCAATAGAAATTTCATGACATGTCAGTAAGAGGTCCCACATCTTGCATCAAGAAGATCAAATTAAGAAGGTCCATAGCAGATGGAAACATGCCAAGAATTATCTTGATATATAAACTGATATTGTCTCTGAAATACTGATATTGTCTCTGAAATTGTTGTGTTAAATGTCAACCGTTTAAATATAAAATTATAATTTCCAGTACACTCTGCCAACTTATACAAGAGTA
>NW_015119800.1:0-2208 GCF_001443285.1 Poecilia latipinna
AGACTCAAAAAATTGTAAGAGCAGCTGTGCAGGGGGGCCCAAACAAATATTTTGTCAGGGGGCCCACGAGTCCTGGCAGCTCCCCTGGTCTCTTCCAGCGTTTCATCAGATTGTTTTTTGAAGCAGAAATTAACCCTAGTGGTCCAAGAGAAGGAACTTTGTCATCTAATGACGGATGTCACTGTGCATCAGATTCATGAATGAATCAGAAACATGCAAGTAGTTTTATTCTTGCTTGTGGCCTTTGGCAGCAGCTTTGTGTTCCTACCGCTGCATATGACCCTCTGCATTCGTTAACCCTCATAGCGCCAAATTTTATTTTTTTTCTCCACGGAATGCACCTCGTGAGCCAGTGGCAAAAACTACTTACACCCTTGATAGATACTTAAAAAGAAAAAAGCTAGCAAACTAGCAAGGGTATGTTAGAGCTTGGCTAGCAGTAGCCTCAATTGCCTTAGGTCACAGAAATCATTGGCGGCGTCTGAACATGATTCAAAGTTTTGCCTGACAGAAAATTTCTGCAAAAACAAGAAAACAGAAAAAAAATTACGAGATTAAATATTCTTGTCACGACAAAATTTAACGTATCTAAGGCCAAAATACAGATTTTTTTTTTTTTTTTTTTTTACCAATTTAAGACATTTTAAGGCATTACTTTTAGATACATGAAGACTTTTTAAGGATGTGGAGACACCCTAAATACCAAAGAAATGCAATGTGTCATTTTACGTTTAAACCGTACAAATTACACTGATGGTATGAATTTATATGTATGATGTATCTTAACTGGCAAATGTTTTTTTTTCAATGATTTAGGTCAGTTTGTTGAAGATAAAAAAAATCCTTCCTTATCCTTTTGATATGCTCAGTTATGATACACATAAAGGGTAAAGTATAAGAAGCAAACACACCCTAAAACAGTTGATTTAAGATTAAACTGTTTCAGTTGAATCTTAAATCATCTGTTCAGTAAACACACAGTTTACTGAGAATTCACTAAACTGACTGTGTGTTCAGTCAGTTCAGAAGCTTTAAATTCTGCTTCCAAGACTGGCTCAAAGTGCAGAAAGTATCATCTGCTCACACTTCCCCAGCTGTAGTATATCAACAGGCTGTTAATCATCTCCCCATCAGGCTGATCAAAAAGCTAAAACACGACTGACCCAGCTATGTGGATGGGCTGAGGGAAGCTGAAGAGGATGTAGTCGCCCTGGACCGGCGTCAAAGCCCACATGAAGTCACCTCCTTTGTAAAGCCGCTCCAGGCTGTGCTGCTGGTAGTGCTTCATGCTGGTGTTCACCGCAGCAGTTGGGTTACTGTGAACCTGAAACAAACCCTGTTTCCCAAAGTCCTTATCCTGCAGCGGAGGAGAGGCAGGAGGGAATAAGATAAACGTGGTATCAGATGAGGAGAGCAGCATTTCCACTGCCATGAACAGTATGAACTCTAGCAGGGGAGATGGATCGTTGCTTCTTCCTGCTCCCTTTTCGAACACCTTCAGTTCTGCCCTATAAAATATCTTGCAGAAAATGTTTAGCTATTTGTTTTTATTATTATTACTTTCTTGTTTTTGAAATTGTGTGAAACAAAGACAGACTGCTACGACAGATTTTGCCTAAGCACAGCATCACCATCCACAGATTGTAGGATTATAGGAGCTACTACAGCATTTAAATTCCCTTTGGGAAAAATAAAGTCTTTTGGAGTTGCATCAGTTCTTTGTCAGGATTTTAATTTTTCATCCAGAAAATGGTTTTCTGATCAAGAGAAAAAATAAGTATGATTGGATCAATTCTTTCTCTCCATGGAGTCATTTACATGTAATCAATGAAGCTGTCTGCTGCTTTTGTGGCATTCTGACGTTAGCTCCACACAGACGGCACTCATCGTGACAGAGGTCAGAGGTGCACTCACCTTCAGACGCTGCAGTTTTCCAGGCAAAGAGGAATGAAGACCAACATGCTGGAAGAGTGAGGGCTTGTATCTCCTCCTCAGCATTGCCTTCTGTAGATCACAGTGTTTCTGCAAATGAAACCCACTGATGATTAGTGAGAGCAGAGATCACGTGTTGGAACACCCAAGATAGTCATTATTATACTGATATGCTGCATGCAGAAGCTGAAGATAAAATTAAAAGTCTCCAAAAGGCTAAATGAAGACATCTGGAGAGATCCACGGCTAGATCCCCATCAGGGCTGGATCCCTAAT
>NW_015119801.1:0-2207 GCF_001443285.1 Poecilia latipinna
GCCTTTTCAATCACTTTCCACAGCAGTTCGCTGAGAAAGTTTCTCTTTTTGTAGTCTGGGCTTCCTTGACCAGGATGAACTTTGTTGGAAAAAGTTTTCTTCACTTTTGTCCAAAAAGAAACCTCAGGCTTCACATCCATTTCCCTCTGTGGGCTTTCGTCATTCATTGTTATTGAGCTGAACTAAAACTTCCAAATGAATCTTGTGTTGACTGATTTGTGTCCACTGATCGGAGAATTAACTGATCAGTTGGTTATGTCATGGACTCTATGACATCATAAAGTCATCCTCAGAAGGGCCTCATGACACAGACATCATTTGAAGTCATGCTGATGACATCATTGTCAGCAGCATGGCAACTGTTGCTAGGGCTGATAATAGCACGCAGTGAGCATGGGCTCCATCAAAAATAGAATCTGTGGGCACTAAATGCATTATTCCCACAAGTCTGAACTGGCAGTGATTTGCGCAGCTTAACAGGAGGGGCCAGGGAACCATTGGCCCCTCCACTTTATCGCCCTACCCATTTTTATTTGTTATTTGGGTTCCATCTCGTAACAGACATAGGACAAAATGTCAATGGAACAACTACATGACCTGGTGGGCCGGTCTATCAGTCACACCTCTTGTGATGCCCACTGGTGTGTGCCCACAAAAGTGAAAAAAAGAGCATGCATTTCTTTAAATGTTTATGATAAGAAGATATTTTATTTGTTAACAGGGGTTAATGACGATGGGTGCAGTAACAGTGTTTCACCAGTAGGTGGTGCATGGGGACTCTGAGCTGCCTGTTGCTCTGCTGTTTCTCATAAGCTGAGGGAAATTGGAGTAACACAGACTGCGTCTCCCGTGTGCTCATTTACATGCTGTTTTTCAGCTTCATCATCTGCTGCTAACGGGTCCAGAACCCTGGTACCCGTTTTACTCTCACAGAGAGCAGAAGAGGACAGTGGTTGATTTTTAGATCTTTGCTGAGGTAGATAAGTTCAGTGGATAAAATCAGCTTCACATGTATCGGCGGATCACCAATCTTTGAAATTAAGAAAATCGGGGAAGATTAATTGGTGCACCCCTAACATACATAAGTACACAAATATTTTCTTGTGAAAATAAAAACACTCTGAGTTTTACATATTTGTTAAAATAAACTCACCATGGCGTGACTTTATGTTTGAGACAGATAATCTGTGAAAATATCAATCTCCTCCACAGATTATCTCTCGTGCAATACTGTCATGACACATTGACAGTTTCAACAAATATGTAAAAAATATATATTTATCATTAAACATTATTGGAAAGACACAGATAAAAAAACGTGTATGTTCTAGAAAAAGATTTATAAATTTAAATTAAAGGTTTAGCAGGTCGAGTAAAACAAAAACAAATGCACACACCTATTATAAAGATGTGTAATTGCTTGGCAGGTAAAGTTCAGGAGTGTCTGGATGTAGCTGTTGAAGAGAGAAAACAAAATGTCCATATAAAGAGAGAATATAAACACCAAAACATGCAAGTCTTCCAATAATTAAATGAAATCAACAGAAAAGTACTATTTACAGTAGGTAGTTTTTAAGATAAGCTACAAGTAACCCATAATATGAGGTTGCAAGCAGACATATTAGTAAAAACTTCCAATTGCAAGAAAAAAAATATTTTGCACACATCAGGTTTTTTTATCCTCAGTAATGTTTATTCCTTTTTTTCCTATTTCAGAAACAGAAAAATTAGCTATCTGTATGTACAATCCACTGACTTACAACATGACACAAGAAGCTTCTGACCCACTGTAACAGTTTATAAACCATTAACTCAGCACGTCTGATTAGCGCACCATTCTATCCTAACATGCAACAAATTTAACGCTGGCTGAAACGCGGGCTAAAATTAAACAACAAACAAACAAAAGAACCGAAGGAGAGGTCGCGGGGATCTGAAACTACCGTTTCTTAACCATTCATGCTAACCATTCATGTCGCAATATTTACAGGAAAATAATTATTTTCCTGTAAATATTGCCCCCGGTCCAACGGTCGTGTCTCCCCCCGAACCCTCCACGTCATCTCTTTCCTACGTTCGTCTGTCCCCTGAGCTAACGGTCAAACCCAAACCTTGACAGGTATAATCTGGACATGGAAACTATATTTACCGAAGCTAAATGACCACCTGCATCTATGTTAACAACTGGGACATCAAATCATGTTTAG
>NW_015119802.1:0-2207 GCF_001443285.1 Poecilia latipinna
AATAACATGCCCAAAATGAATTGAATGTATCTCAAGAACTACAGAGTTTATTTTAATTGTTTTGGTATCAAAACAAAGGCAAGACCCTAGAGAATATGTTACAGCTCTAAAAACCACCCTGCCTGTTACTGAGGAAAGTAAATTAATATGATACAAGCAGAAATTAAGAAAAAAAAATCTATTTCCGCCTAAAAAAAACAGTTCAATCTATTAAGATTCCTTTCAAAGCAATGCAGATGAAATCCAAAACATGTAGTAAACAGTACACAGTCTGACCTTTTACTGTGCCAAGTTTCATGAAAAAAAAGTTAATCATATGAGTTTTAGAGAGGTACTACAACTAATATTTCCACTTGGTTGATAAAAATCTAGGCGGACCTTCCAAATTAGCCATTTTGGCACAATTTGTGCCATTTGAACTTTCTCTTTTTTTTTCTGTAGGTTCTGTTTCAATCATTTATTCTTACCATATAATACATGATTATTTATCATAGACAAGTAATTACATCTAATAATTGTTTTTGGAGGTTCCCTTTAAAAATCCGCATTGCATGCATTCATAAAAAGAGAAAAAAATAGATAAATTGTAATAGTCTGAAAATGGAACAGATTAACTCACAATAACATTTAAAATAGAATTATATAATAATGAAAATGCAAATAGCAATGAAAACTAATTTGTCAAAATGATATGATCACAGGAAAAAACTAATATATCTCAAATTACATTACAATAATGAACTCTGCACTTTGCACTCTGCGCGTAAAATCATGCAGTTCTCCATTCAAACATTCAAAATTATGCTCTAATAAGGAATAATCCTTATAAGGAATAATCCTTATTAGAGTAAATATTTCCACTTGGTTCGATAATCCATTTTCCCTGCGACCATCTCACATTGTTTTCGGCTCTGCCCAGAGCCTCTTCTGTCTCCTAGCTACTATATACAAAATCTAGAGGCAAACTCCGTGAATGCGTTTTCCTCGCTGTAATTGGTGAATGGCTTTAGGTTCCGTATTAATGTCAACGCCCTCGGATTCTATTGGTCATAAGACCACGAAACAGCAAAGGTAGGACTGAATTTATGTTTTTAGTTTCGTGAAATTAGCTATTTCTTTTTTTCTTCTTTAGCTGCTGGTTCAGTGAGTTTTGCACTAGCGTGGTGACTCTGGTATTGTTGGAAACAGCAGAGCTTCGGCTTTACTCTGATAGATAGTTTGTGGGCATTGGGAATCGTTGCTCTTCCATTGTTGCGTTTTTTACCGGATATGCCTCGTTAGCCTCGTTAGCATCTAATTGCGTTTCTTTTTATCAAGCTGCTTAGTGTTCAAGCTGGGTGTTGTTGAGGTAGAAAATATTATTTCTATCATTTAGAAGAGCTTTTTCCCGATATGTGGATATGCAATATGCCTATATTGATAAATGTATAGCATGTGTTTTCAACCGATCTTGTTCCGGCAAGCGCCGAGGACCCAAATTTGGGTCCTCTAGCGAAGGAGGCGTTTTAAAGATAACTGGACAGAATTTTCCCCCTTGTTAATTTGCCATTTCTCTTTCATACATTTTATTCAATGTTAGCTTTCAGGGCCCTGTGATGGATTGGTGACCTGTCCATGGTGAGCCCTGCCTCTCATCTGATGACTGCTGGAGATGGGCACCACCAGCCCCCTCACCACTCTGCAAGGGTCAGTATGTTCAGATCATGGATGGAAAGATTTTAAGGTAATTTGTCTCCTTTAGTCCACACTTAAAACAGCTTCATAGTTATTGCCAACATCAACTGATTCTATCTGACTATTTTTTTTCTACTTCTAACATAAACAGGCAAAGAAGACACACAAAAATGTTTTTCCACCCCAGGCATCCGGTCCCAATCATCATCAGTTCTGATGATGTCACATACACAGCAAGTTCACAACGTCTTAAAATTGTAAGTCTTATTTTTTTCTGTGCCGTTTTTCTGTACTCTTTAAAATACAAATGCTTTCTCTGTTTAATTGCTCTATTGTTCTTGTTTGTAGGTTTCTGTAAAGTGCAGTGGTCCAGTGAATGGGAATGTTCTGTCGTTGATCCTCACTGTTCTTAGGACGGAGAAATGTCAGTTTGTCTGGAATATTGTGACATTGTATTAAAACAATATTCTGTCCTTGGTGAAATATTTTTCATATTTCCTCTAAAGTGTGCCTATTGTTTTATTGTGCTAATT
>NW_015119803.1:0-2207 GCF_001443285.1 Poecilia latipinna
AACCCCTCCACAACTTTCTCCTTGACTTGTCAATGTTACTAGTCTTAATTTGGTTTAAAGCAGTGTACAAATCGCACCTCAAAGATGATGAGTTTTCCTTTGAAGATAGCCAGGAAGTGGCGAGGCTCCTTTCCCATCACCACTCGCACCTGGACAGGGGCTCCGTTGTACATGTTGTCAACGGTGACCGCCTGGTAGGCGCAGGCTGTGATCTCATCTCTGGTGGCATGGCGACCCTGATGCAAAAGATTTACGGAAATAAATAAGCACAAACAGAGGGTTTGTAGGTTTGTTTGTACGATAGGAAGAAAGACTTTGAATTGTTTTCTTATGAAACTGACCTGCCACATGTAGAGTATGTACTGCTCTCTGTTTGACACGCGGTATGTGTACAGCACCAAGTAGCAGTCGCCTCCATAAAACTGCCCGTGCATATTTGGCTGGACCTCAGCCAGTTCCAAATTCTCAATGCGCCACACCTGAAAGGGAGAAAATAAGTCTTCAGATTTTATTTCTTCCTTATGGCAGTCCTAGTATGACTTGTAATGGTTTTATATTTTTACATCAAAGTGTGTACTTTGTACCTTCACTTCTCCTGAGCCATCATCAACCAAGTGGTGCTTTGCCGCCATGTCAGGGTGAGCGTGGAGCTCCATCACGTCAAACTTTACCTGCTCAACCTTGGCTGTATGATAACCCAAATGATGTGTTAATAAATAATAATAAAAAAATGAACTCAATTAGTCACCTGCAATTAGGAAAATTATTATCTGAAATAAAATTAAAAATGAATCAAGATTGTACACACAAACAGGTGTCCTGAAAGTGCTGATTGATTCAAGGATGTCATGACCTCACGGATGTTATGTCAAGTTCCAAAACTGTTTTGGCCTGTCTTTCAGAGAATTAAAATAGCTAACGTCCTCTAAGTAATATTTCAGTGATATCTATGTATCAGAGTATGATCCTATGATTTGTCGGGACCCACTACGTCCTCTTCTCGTCTTTTATTTCTCTGCTCTCATCACCTCTTTTATCTTTTAATTTTCTTTTTTACAAATTGCGTCAGGAAAACATTTGCTTTTCATAGTTTGTATTGGTAAATTTTTAACTAAGTGAAAAAATAAATCTCTCTGGCTTGCATTCTTAATGTAAGTACATTGGTTATGAATGGTTGTTGGTGATATTACCTATCTTTCCAACAGTGTGGGTGTTGCCCAGTCCGGTAATTTGCCCTTTTTCCCTCCAGTTTTTGAACAGGTGTTTAAACATGGCTGACTCTCCTCCCTCACTCATCACCTCCACACTGGTGCTGGACGGATAGTTTTTGGTTTTAATGTAGTTCTGGCGAGAAAGAAAACACAAACGTCTCAATTACGGGGCTCGAAAAGACAAATAAAAATGAAGACGCAGACACAATTCAGATTTAGTCTTGAATCATCTTTAGTTTCATACCAGCGCTCTCTTCATAGCTTCTCGACGTTCATCCTTTGAGGCCTTTTTGCCCTTCCAGACCATCACATTAGAGCCGCAGTTGTCCAAAATATAACAGTCCTGACACCAGTGACAAACAAATAATGACATGTAAAATGTCCTATTTTTTCTAACAAGCTTTTTCAGAAGAAAAAGTCAGGAGGATTAAACGTAGTTACAGCGGAGCGGAGCAGATCTTGTGTCAGAGGCTGCACGGCCACCTCTTGGATCACTACGTTGCCAGTGTTGTCATACACGCTGTTGACAGACAGGAGAAGAGTGTGGAAATACGAAATACAATTCTCCGAAATAACATCACAGTCATGATGCGTCAGTGGAACAAAAATATCAAACATTTGTGTTCTTACTGGTAGAGTCGGACGCTGTTGTTCTGCTCCTGGTCATGTTTGTCATCAGAAACAGGCTTCTTCAGCTGGCTGGGTCTTTTGCCGAGCACGTCGGCCATCATTTGTACCACCTCTGGTGTGTCCTTCTCACGTGCTCCCTCCACGACGACGACGTCGGCCCGACCTCCACGCTCCCTGTCCCGAATGTCCTGAGCCAGCAGCACCGCCTGCAAACAAAGTGCAATAGAATAGAATAGAATAGAATAGAATAGAATAGAATAGAATAGAATAGAATAGAATAGCTGCTTTAAATGCACTTCTGCTCATACCTTGAGCTTTTCCCTCCTGTTGCATTCAGGGCCGTTCCACTGTATGATGGTTTTCCCA
>NW_015119804.1:0-2206 GCF_001443285.1 Poecilia latipinna
ATTTGGATCAAGACATGTTAAGTTTTAAAACTAGCTTATTTTAAATTTATTTTCTCAACAGGACCTTTTGGTGGACTTTACTGTGTCAGGCAGCTCCTATTTAAGTGATGTCTTTATTGAAAATAGGTGTGGCAATAATCAGGCCTGGGTGTGGCTAGAGAAACTGAATTCAGGTGTTAAAAACCACAGTTATAGTATATTTTATCGAGGGGGGCAATCACTTTTTCACACCACTGTAAATCCTATTGGTCAGTTTACTTTTGTTAGTTTTTTGCTTTTTCTGTGAGCTAAAACTGAAAGAGCTCCTCCCGTTGTCCTAAGATCCGCCTGAGCTTTTCACCCTGCGCGGTTCTGACGGTCGCCGGTTTATTAGCCTTTTTGTGGTTTCGCGAACTGAAAAGCTGACAGGTCAAAAAAAAAAAAGTTAGACAGGTTGGAGAGTAGCACCAAACTATCACTGTCTGCACCTAACCAGCACAAACCTAAACCGTAAAACCAGCAGACTTTTCTTTTTACAAACGATGCTAAATAATAGACATGAAAGCGAAGCCGACCCGTCTGATCCACGGAAAGACGGGATGTTGATTCCCAGGTTCAGGTGGTGTCAGACATCCAGAGGAGGAGGAAGTGATGCAACATTGTTTGCTTAGTTTTTACTCCTTTGGGGACTAGATTAAATTGTTTAGGTTTCTGAGACGCTCAGTAGATGTGACCCGCCAGAACCGCACACGGTATAAAGCTCAGCCGGGATCCAAATGACGGCTGTTAGAACCAGAGTGGGATCAAACTCCGCTCATTCATTTTTAGCTTACAGAAAAAGCGCCAAGCCGCCAAATAACCATAAACTGACCAGTGACATTTAGCTTTGACTGCCCACCGCCAGAGACTCGCTACTACAAGACGTTTTGAAAAAAAGAGGTTTTTCTGCACAATTTTGCTAACAGTAAAGAGGATTAGATAATAAAAAATCCATATTATTCTTTTCTTTTTTTAAAGTGGGTACAAAACATTTAATTGAATATTTTTTTGGCAGTGCCCCCTAATGGCTATTTTTAGAACTTGGTCCCTCACAAGGTCCCCTCGGGCGACCGGGGGCCGCGGGCCCCATGTTGGTGACCCCTGGTCTAAACCTTGACACAGTGTTCTCTTCCAATACCAGTTACTAATGTCCCCTTCCTCTGATCTTTTTGTAGTTTGTAAATTCATATTATTTGTGTGCGTGAAATATATTCTTCCCTTCAGTTGGCTTCTTACGTGCAGTGTGAACTTTTTTTTAATATTAATTTTTCATTGTTTCATGCAGGCGGCTCTCAGAGGAGAGGCCACTGCTCCAGGTTTGGATGCAGCTTCCCAGAATCTCCCAGTGATCCTCTTCCTCCTCCTGACATTGAACTTTATCAAGTTTTCACAAATCAGGAAAAGGTTTGACAAATCCCAAACCAGGTTTTAAATATTCAGCTTGAAGAGGAGAATAATCTAAGTTTCAAGTGTCTCGGTGTGGTAGTTTTTAAACTAGAGTCGATTAAAGATGCGGAAGGTAGTGACAAATTAGGTGGAATCGCCCTTTAGCTATTGGAAGCTGGAATTGGAAACCAACTTCAGCTTGTTATGATACGGCCCCTGGGTAAGCCGGACAGAGAGAACTTCCGGGTCAGACCGCTTGTCAATAATGAAATAATGAAAATTGAAATTAACAGCTTGTTTTTTATTTTTGCAATTGCCGTTTTTCTAATTTCGTTTTAAAAACGAAAAAAACAAAAGAACACATGTTTGTTTTGTTTTTGTAATTTTATTTTGAAACGAAAAAACCAAAGAACGAATCATACCCGGATATGAACCCCCCTGGATCTGCATGAAATGGTTCGTTCCTGCTTGGAGCTTAACAGTGATGTAAGCAGCTACAGTCAGTAGAAGCTGCAGCTGAATGCAGCGGCTACTGTGGCAGTTACTCTGCTGCTAAGAAAAGTTATAAAATCAGGTTTTCAAAAACAAAATGGAGGGAGAGAGAGAAAAAGGCAAGAGTGTTAATTTATAACCCAGTTTTTCTCCAAGAGAGGTGGGTAGACTGTGTGAGATTATCAACCAGTTAGCATAATTAGCTTAGCTACAGACTCCTGATTACCTCCATTTCACAGCATTTAATGAATTAAGGAAAAAAACTTACCAACATATTCATATATTTAACTTGTTCCCTGTACCTTTTACC
>NW_015119805.1:0-2204 GCF_001443285.1 Poecilia latipinna
CAATATAGAGAAAATAAATTTTTCTGTTTCAATGCTGTATGTCAATTTTACATCTTTTTGTGTTTTTTTTGGAAACAGAGGAGTGAAGGTGAGCAGGGACCACCATGGGGACTGTATTCCCCTCTTTCCTCGCTGCAGTTGACCGACTGTCCTGGTCGCTCCTTGCTCTGTTTACATCATGGATAGTCCTGGGTTCAGCAGACACAAAGCAGACAAGCTGGCCATTACACTCCAAGAAGCCAGTTCTCTTTGTCTGGAATGCTCGCACTCAAGAGTGTGAGACACATGAAGGTGTTAAGTTATCATTAGACCAGTTTGACATAGTGTCATCCCCCACTCAGGGCTATACCCGGCAGACTCTCTCATTTTTCTATAAGGACCACCTTGGGCATTATCCCTATTATGACGCTGAAGACGTACAAGTGATTGGGGGCATTCCACAACGTGTCAATCTCTCTCAGCACTTTGAAAGAATGTCAAAGGATCTAGATACATACATACCAGACCGCCAGGCTAAAGGTCTGTCTGTCATTGACTGGGAGGAATGGCGCCCCTTGTGGGTTCGAAACTGGTCTGCCAAAGATGTCTATAGAAGGAGATCACGTGAACTGGTGGCCAGAAAGAACTCTAGGTTGACTCAAGAGCAAGTGGCGACTGCTGCAAAAGAAGAATTTGAATTTGCGGCTCGTCAATTCATGCAGGAGACCCTGAGACAGGGTAAAAATTTGAGACCGAATCAGCTGTGGGGCTTCTACCTGTTTCCTGATTGTTACAACCATGACTACAAAGGGAAAATGGAAAGCTACACAGGACGTTGTCCTGATGTTGAGATTGAGCGCAATGATGAACTGAACTGGCTGTGGAATGAAAGCACCGCCCTTTTCCCCTCAATATACCTGGATCCTGACCTGCGCTCCACTGATCAGGGACGCCTGTTTGTCCTGAACAGGGTGAAGGAGGCAATGCGCCTTGCATCTGTTGGGGATGGATTGGCACGTCCTGTTTTTGTTTATAGCCGACCCACTTACAATAATGAGATGACCCTTTTAACTGAGGTTGGTTGATTGGAGGAAATAGTGCTGTTGTAAACTGTTATTTTAGTAATCAAGTAATCTTTCAATTATTCTTATGATTAATCAAGCAATCCGATAAAAAATTAGAACAAATTATTGGTAAATACTGTTGGACTAGCAACAGTGGGATTATGTGAATATCGGACATTCACATCATCCCACTTTTTCATATGTGTGGAGCCTTAACATTTACTTTTGTGTAGCCTTGAAAATTAGCCTGTAACAGTAGCACCTCACTTTTTAAGTTCACCTGGATAACAATTATACAATTTTTTTTATTATTTTCAATGTAATGATAAATAGCAGGATCATAAAGAAACATAGAAATTGTCTGTACTCCATCTTTTAGTCTATATTTTGATATTCAGTCAGTTTTATAGATTAACTCTCACTTTTCCCAGCCATTTATAGATTTTGTGTCAATTCCTCTGTGTGGCACCTTCGTCACACACAGAGAAACTCACGCAAACCATCTGTTGTGACCGGGATGGTAGGAAATTTATTTTCCTGTTCGTCCGTAAACCTAATCTATTCATCAGCTAATGCAGCCCGATATGTTCCCTCTACATGTCTCTGCTCCACCCATATAAATCCCCCTGCCGCGCTCTGCACCAGCCACTAGGCAGCAGTTCCAGGAGGAGAGTTACACTTTTTGTAAAACTATGACCTACCAGATACAGATTTTTGTTGTTGAATGTTGCCCGTAACATTTTATATTTGCAGTTAGCTCATTAAGCTTGGACTTTACTATAAAAAAGCTAAATTTGGTGTGTATTTCTAGAGAATGTGGTTTCTTTCCTAAACTGAGATTTCCAAAAGTTTCCCTGATTGTGTAAATACACCATGCTACATGACAAACTGAGGCTGAAATTTTAAAAATATAAAACCTCATTGGTATCTACAGAGTTCAGCTCTGAGTCCATTTACTTCCTTGCTAATTCAACAAAACGCCCCGTGGGGATATAAATTGATGTTATGAGGGAGAATGTGAAAAAATATGAAATGGTAAAGAAGTAACTGTCACCTGGTGAAGTCCAGCAGTCTGTCAATTAAAAATTAAAAACTTATAGTTTAGCTCAGATCCCATTGAAGAGTTAAATAGTTAGTTTACACCTGCTGAATGAAGTTTAC
>NW_015119806.1:0-2203 GCF_001443285.1 Poecilia latipinna
GGGGGGCAGAGTTCAGTGTGGAATGTGTGGCGCCGGTGTCGACCAGGAAGTCTGTGTTCCTCCCCTCCACCGTGGCTGACAGCATGGGGTCTGCAGTGCCCACGCTGTCTGTGGGGTTCTCAAGGGTGTGTCAGTAGTTACCCTGAGTGGGGTCAACATCCCACTGAGAGTATTGTCCGGGTCCCTGTGGTGCGGGGATGACACCTGGGTTGTGGGGTATCATACCTGGTTGGCCTTGTTGTGGAACAGCAGCCTGTATTTCCCAGCAGTGGCTGGCCCAATGTCCAGTACGGCCACAGTTGTGGCATACGTCACCTCCTCCAGTTTGCGACCATCCACCCCGTACTCCGCGGCCCCATCCCATGCCTCTCCGTCCACGACCAGTCCCGCGCCACCCTCCTCCACGAGGGGGTCCTCTGTACCTGTTTTGGGGATACATATACGGATAGAAAGAGGGAGGAGGAGGTCCTCCCATATATTGATTAGTATTTTGTATGTAATTTGGGGTTTCAGTCTGTGTGGGTGACACCTGTGAGGAGGGTCCTGTTACTGTGGCTGCAACCATCACATGTTCCTTTTTATCTCTCTTTTTACCCATTTTCAGTTTCGCCTCGTGAAGTTGAAGTCTCAGTAGTTGGTTTTCAAGATCTTTAGTATCAGATTGTTTTTTCTTCAACTCATCCTGTGCCTTTATCAGGTGATGAAGAAGATGTCTCTCCCATCTCGCATGTTCGCACCCCATAAGATCAGGATTGTTTTTCATGGAGTCAAAAACTTGTTCAGGGACACCTTTTAAGATTGCTTCCCGAAACATTTCAGTTAGGTTGGTATGTGCGCCCTTAGGATTAACTGTTGTTTGTTTGAGCCAGGTTTCAGCAGATTTATTTATGTATTCTTTTGGATCCATGGTGTAGTCCCACTCGAATTTAGTAATAGGGGCAGTGGTGGCTAGTGGGAACTCTTTTTTTATTGCTCGAGCTAAAGGTGTCATGACATGATGCACAGCAGTTGAATTATTTACATTTTGCGTCCCTGCTGCGTGTTCCACCTCTTTCATTACCATGCCTGACATACATCTGCTCATTATTGCTCTGAAATCACCCATAGCCAGTGTCATCCCTGAAGTCAGCAGATCTAACTCTGCCAGCCAAAGGCTTCCGCCCGCAGTAATACTGGGGAGTTTGTCCACAATGGCATCTCTGTCACCTAAGGGGAAAGGAACATATTTCTGACCACCCGTGCTGTTTCTTAACAGAGGATAGGCCCCTGTGTTTGTCCTCGCCAGGCCGTGCTCCAATCCTGGGTCTACCCTCACTTCTTCAAGGCCCAGACCACCTATGGTCTCTGGAGAATAAGAAATATGGTAAATTTGTCTCATTTCCTGCTCTTCATTTAATCTGGCTTTTTCTTCTTGATATTCCCTTCTCTTTTCCTCCAGCAGGTTACTTTTGTCTCTTAGATCCTCCTCTGACACCCATGTTCCCTGCGCAGCGAGTGAAACTTTAACGTTTCTCCCTGGTTTCTGCAATGTCTCATCTGTCTGCTTCTGCTCAACCTTCTCACAGAAGTCCTGCAATCTTTGAGCAGACTTAAGAAGAGTGTCATTTAACTGTGACCAAACCGCCGGGTCCTGTGTGGACGCTCGCAGCGGCTCTGGGGTCTGATCTAATATTGTCCACTGTGGAGTTCTGGCACCGCTCAGTCCTCCTGGTGTGTCTCGTGGAGGGGCTGCCGCTCCCTCCACCGCCAAAGTACCCTCTGTGATGTTAATTATCGGATATATTCCTTTCGCAGAGTGAGCTCCATTCTCCGCATACGGAGGTGGAGATAATGCCTGATTACTTGTTTTGTGTTCAGAGTCGGTGGCAGCGTCCTGTTTTTTCTGTTCAAAGGCATGAGATATTCCCTGCCATGAAACTAGTATTTTTTCTCTCAGCCTGACCTCTCTCTCTGCTTTTTCTCTATCTTTTTTGCAGCCAATTTTAGTGAAAACTCCTGCCTCTCCTTCTTTTTCCATAGTTTCAATTAATGCTGCCTTTGCGTCATTTATTCCGTCCAGCAAGTATTTTCCCAAAGGCTGCCTGTTTAGCAGGTCGCCTCCTTTCTTCCGCACCAGGGATTCCAACCCTGTTTTCAGCTTTTCTTTTTCTCCCTTATTTTGATATTCATCATGTTCTGCCAAATAGGTTATTAGCGCTTCTAT
>NW_015119807.1:0-2203 GCF_001443285.1 Poecilia latipinna
TGAAATCGGGGTACTGGCAAATGGCAGTGGCTGAAGGAAGTAAAGCCAAGACAGCTGTAATAACACCTTTTGGGCTGTATCAGTTTAAATGTATGCCTTTTGGACTGAAAAATGCTGGTGCCTCATTTCAGAGACTCATGGAACGAGTGCTTGGAGAGTTGAGAGGAAAAATTTGTTTTGTCTACATCGATGATGTGAAAATTTTCTCTCCCTCACCTGAATAACATATGAAAGATCTGGAAGCAGTTTTTACCAAATTACACCAGGCAAATTTGACCCTCAATCTGGGAAAATGCAACTTTTTTCAATCAGAACTCAAATTTTTGGGTCACGTAGTGTCTGGGAAGGGGGTGCAAGTAGATGAAAGTAAAAGCTTGGCCGTCACAAACTACCCCGAACCGGCAGATAAGAAATCGCTTCAGTGATTCTTGGGGCTAGTGGGCTGGTACCACAAATGTATTGCCCATTTTGCTCAAATAGCTGCACCTTTATACCATCTTCTTAAAAAAGACAGCAAATGGGACTGGTGTCCAGACTGCCAGCAGGCCTTTGAGAAGTTAAAACGGGCCCTGGTGGAGGCCCCTATACTTATGCAACCTGACTTCCAACGGCCGTTTGAGATACACACAGATGCCAGTGATGTAGGTCTTGGCGCAGTACTTGTGCAAATGACACCTGAAGGCGAGCGGGTCATTGCCTATGTGTCTGATCTCTGAGGGAGAAAGAGTGCTTAGCTGTGGTGTGGGCAGTTGAAAAGTGGAGGCATTTCATAGATGGATCTGAGTTCACACTATTTACTGACCATGCAGCATTGACTTGGGCCTTTAATTGTCCAAAGGCATCCTCTCGTTTGACCCGGTGGGTGCTTCGGCTGCAAGAATACCATTTCAACGTTCGATACAGAAAAGGGTTACATAATTTGGTACCAGACGCATAGTCAAGAGCAGTGCGGAAAACCGACATGACGTACGTTGTAGCAGTCATGTCCAAATCTGAGTCAGAGTTACCTTCATCATTGGCCGAAATCAAACTGGCACAAGAGAAGGATTCTGCTCTCCTTGACATGGTCCAGACGTCTGCTGATAAAGACCCCAACAGAATAGGGTTCTGTCTGGTACAGGAAGTCCTGTGTCAAGAACCAAGGTGAAAAGTTTCAGCTGGTCGTGCCCAAGTCTATAATAATCCAGTTTCTCAGCTGCTTCCATGATCATCCTCTAAGCGGGCACCTAGGGAAATTAAAAACCCTGTTAAGGATACTGGAAGTAGCTTGGTGGCCCTCGGTCAGAAAAGATGTCTGGGCCTACATTAAAGCCTGTGTCACCTGCCAAAAATATAAACCTGACAATAAAAAGCCTGCAGGGCTCATGCAGCCTACCCCAGTAACCGAAGCATGGGAGAAGATCGGTGTTGACCTGATGGGTCCTCTACCTCGCAGCAAGAATGGAAATAAATACCTGCTGGTAATCATTGACTATTTTACCAAGTGGATAGAGGTGTTTTCTCTCAAAGAAAGCAAAGCTCAGAAAATTACCAGCATCTTGAAGAATGAAATATTTACCTGCTTTGGTGTCCCTCAAGAGCTAGTATCAGATCGTGGCCCTCAGTTTACATGCCCTGAGATGGAAAAGTTCTGACGCACATGGGGGGTGATTCAAAAGTTTACTACAAGTTATCATCCCCAAGCCAATCTCACTGAAAGGTCAAACCGAACAATAAAGACCATGATAGCCTCTTTTGTGGGAGAACACCATTCCAACTGGGACCAATGGATCCAAGAGTTTAGATTTGCCATCAATGCCGCTCAGCATGAGACAACTGGAAGGTCTCCTGCAGAGCTCACTCTGGGTCGGCCTCTCAAAGGTCCACTGGAGAGAATCATTGGCCACTCTCCTAGCCCTCAACAGACGCCCTATAAACTTCTGGACAGACATAAAGAAATGACTGAACAGGTTAAGCGGAAGATAGGGTTGAGCAAGGTCAGACAAGCTAAGTATTATAATGCCCGTAGGAGAAGTGTACAGCTCTTTCCGGGAGACTTAGTCTGGGTTCGGTCTCACCCCCTCTCCAAAGCTACTGATAAGTTTTCCTCTAAGTTAGCGCCTAAATGGTCAGGTCCAGCCGTAATGAGGAAGCAACTGGGTCCTGTGAATTACCAGATACAGTGGACAGACCAGAATAGAAAAACAGATACAGTAAATGTGGT
>NW_015119808.1:0-2201 GCF_001443285.1 Poecilia latipinna
CCTGGAGATCGAAGAAGGGCAATGTAGACCATGACCATGTCTGCTAACGGCCCCCCCGTCCTATCACATCCTGTCATCTATTATTCTCTATTCAAGCTCATGCTCCAGATCGTAGACCCCGTCACAGGGGAGATGAAGATCCCAGAGGTATCTGTTACAGGTCTCGTAATACGCTGTCACCTGTGAGCCGGGCTGATAATATCCTAACGTGCTCTGATTGAGGAGAATCCGGGTTAACGCACTTACACGATAATAAACTGAAACAATCAGGGCGGAATAAAATCAGCTTCTTAAAAGACTTGTTAGCGGTGCAAATCAACAGCTACTCAATTTCAAAACTCCCCACAGGCTCCTCTGGAAAAAAAAAAAAAAAAAAAACTAACACTGTATTTTCAGAGCACAGTTGATGATGGGCCCCATGGTCCCATTAGCTGAAAGATAAGATGAAGATGGTCAATAAGGTGCGTGTGTTCTGGTGCGCGTGTGGTTGCCAGGTCTGCTCGTTCAGATAAATACTGCACTGAATCTGGTTCCCACTAATTGACTCTCGCAGGCATTACTGGGATTAAGTTAGCAAGAATCCAAAGTTCATTATGTGGATAAATGCATCTTAGGCTGCTTAAGAGCTCACATGCAAACTTAACTCCCACATAATAAAAGACACAAAAAGCTTTCTCTCTCTCTCTCTACAGCGGAGTTAAAGGGTTTAATTCACTCTAGTTAGTCAGCACTTTGTGTTTGCGTACGGGAGGAAATAGTCCTTTTGTTCAATATTTTCTTTAACATCTCTGAGAAAATATTTCCTTTTAAAACTAAATGTTTTATGATCAAATATGGCTTCATTATTATGAAAGCAACCAACTCCGGCTCAGCTGGCTGCAGGGATGAAATCAGAATAGTAAAACAAGAGTATATATGTGAAATGTAGAAAAATTAAATCTTGAAAGTGACATTTACTATTGCAGCAGTTTGTAAATTACGGACTCTTGAGTATTTTCTTAATTGTTCTGATTCTACCTTAACAAGCTGCATCAAATATTGATGGAAAATAACATAAGCTAGAGATCATAAACGTACTTTGCAAAAGTGCTCATAGAGCTTAAATGTTTCCACATTTTGTCACCATAAAACCATAAGCTTCGTTGTATTTAGTTTGGAAATACCTAGAATAAGCAGTTTGATGTAAAAAGTAAATGAGACATTGTTTTCAAATTGTTTTACAGAAAAAATCTCAAAAGTGTGGCGTGCATATGAATTTATTCCTGTTCTCTCTGGCACGGCTATGTACAATCCAGTGAAAAGAACTCCCTTAGGATGACAGTTAGGAAATAGAGTGTAATTTAATACATGTAAATACAGCTGCTTTTATTTTTAGGCTTGTTGGAGAGCATTAGAGCGAAAACGGTGTCATAAACACCAGAGAATGCACCAGACACATCGGGTTGTGGAGAAGTTCAAAGTGGAGTTAAGACTATAAAACAATATCCAATGCTGTCTTACAATTCATCATTCAACATAGTAAAAAAAGATTGTGTCATACAAACCAACCAAGGCACAGCCATTCATCTGAAACACCAGGCTGCAGCTGAGAAAGGCACAGAAACTCTGGAGGAGCTGGATGATGTAACTACAAGAAAATTCTGGAAGAAAAGAAGATAGAGGCTCCAAAAGGTTGAGTCCTGTACGGTTTCATCCTCCACCTGAGCAGACACCAAACATAGAACCAGAGCTACACACTGCAGTGGTTTAGCTTATCTGTGTGTTTGAACAGTCTAGTCAAAGTCCAGAACAAAGTCTGTGGCAAGACTTGAAATTTACTCTTCACATGACTCCCCCCCATCCAATCCGTCTAAGAAAGGGCAAAAAATGTTGACCCTTTTCTAAAGAGCGAGCAGAGAGGCATCTCAAATGGCTGTGAATTTAATGAAAGCTGCTTCTACAAAGTGCTGACTCAAGCTGGCAGAATACAAATGCACACCACACTGTTCAGATTTCCCCTCCACTTTTATGCCGTTCGATGTACCGATTCACAAAATCCAAATAAGCAACATGGCCGCTCGTAGCTGGGTTTTGCCAGGCACTCTGCATGTGTACTAAAGTTAGCTAAAAGCAGTGAATTAGCTTAGCATGCATGTTTAGACCCCTCAAGCTGCAATGGCCCCTGTTTTTTTTTTTTTTTTTTTTTTTTTTGTGTTTTTTTT
>NW_015119809.1:0-2200 GCF_001443285.1 Poecilia latipinna
AAATTACAAAAAATATGTATCCAGATATTTTCTTATTTGGATGCAGTGAGTGTTTCTCAGCACTCACTCAGATTAGAGTTAAGACTTAACTTGAACTGTTTAAGGAAGTTGATTTCAGTGCTTTTATAGTAACATTCAACATTTCAGATTTTTAAACTTCATATTGGCTCACAAACTGATTAAAATTGTTAGAGCTCACAAAATTTCCTTTCTTTGGGAGAGAATGCTTTTTTCGCCACTTCATATAACATAATTGATAAAAATATAAAGAGCAGCTACTTGGGGAAAAAAAAGACAGAAAATAAGTGACATTTAATTTTCTTTCAATGCAGTTTGCTTTTAATTTGTTTTATCGGGATGACTGTTGCTTTGAATATTTCAATGATTCAAACACAACCTGATAAACAATTTTGACATTTCTAAAATGAACAGAGAAAGAACAGGAAGTCCAAACTTTTACTCAATACAATAAGTACAAGACAAATCACCCCATATTTTTTTTATTTCTTAACTTTTATGCTCGTAAACACGTTTGTCTACCTGTAATAAGACTGTAATAAAAGATCGGATTGTATGATAGCACCACGGCCCGTATGGAAGGGCAGTTTTATTGGCAGTCAAGAGAAATGTATCTTTTTGCAAACATAAAACATCCACAAAAATAAAAAGGTAAAAAAAATAAAATAAAAACCCAAATAAAAAAAGTCAAAATTTACACATAATAACGGCTGTACAAACAAATTCATTGGAGATCCATGAATGGTAAAAATACATCTGATTTACAACTGGGAATCTCCCAGCTTTTCAAAACACATCCAAAGAGACAGTGAATAAATCCGCAGAATGAAAGCAAAGTTAAGAGGTAACTGTGCAGATTTTGGTAACTATTAGGCTACTTTGTGTTTCTTATGAGTTCAGAATAAAGATGTAACTCAAGTAATTCAAACATCTTCCCCCATAAATAATGACCAGGAGCCCAACTGAACGTCAGTGATGGAAAATAACACTGCAGGAAACCTGTGGAAATATATCTGAACAACCCAGCAGACAGAAGAGTCTGGCTTGACTTTACGATGCTGCTTCACTCAATGCGAGGTGAAGATTAAAAAACAGGTTCTGAGAAGCTGCTCTGTTGTAAAATTGAACAAACACGCAACCACGAGTGTAAAAACATGTTAAACTAGAGACATTTTCCTTCTACAGCATGCCAATCTTTTTTTTTCCCTTATTATTTTCATATGTACAAGTCCACATGAGGCAGATTTGATTATTTTTCAAATTTACACATATTTATGTATATTTTGATAAACCAAACATTAGTAAATTTGAACCGTTTCTTTGATGAGAGTGAGTTGGTCTGATATATGATGAATCCATTTAAACCTGTGGTGTTAAGCTCACATTTTTTATTCGACAGCGCTCTAATATAAACTTTTAAATAAAAAAAAAGTTAATAAGCAGAAATAAAAATAAAAAAAACCTCCTCCAGCTTATCATCCCATCTTGAAGCTATGAAGTTCCTAAACCCAACCTGAAAAGCAGATTTCACCTACTCCCTTCCACTTTAAAAAGTGGATCATTTGTGGATAAATGCATGGCAAGAGAAGATGGTGGGCCTCACTGAGAACAGCTCGGTGTCAAAATGTACCAAAAACTGCCCATATGGATGTGAAAATACCCCCAAACTCCACCACAAGCATGCAGTCAGTGTGCTGAAGAGGAGTTCGGTTAGTCTTTGGGTGAATGTCTTCATGTCAACAGGAATGGTAGCAGCTAGTGACTGTCAGAAGCCATCAAGACGCAGCGCGAGCGGCGCTTTCTGGCTCCGAGGAATCTGGACGGTGGTCTGAATGAGGCGAGGTATACAGGAAGTTACAGCACACGTACAGGGGGAACGACAGCAGCCGGCTGTCCAGGTTCATCACCACGTACTCCTGCGGGGATCCAGTGGAAAGGACGATTATTAAAGGCGTTTTTGCAGTTTGAGCCGGTAACGTTTACAGCCTGGCAGAGCTCACTGACCTGGTCCTTCTCCAGGGTGAGGAGCTGGTAACCCGTGGAGCGACTGCAGACCAGCTTCCCTCGGCTGTCAAAGGAGGCGAGACGTAACCTTTGCCAAAAAGGAAATGTTAAATTTATGCCTGTGAAAGCAGGTAAAAGGCAAACATTTTCAAATGTGACGTTTTAGTAAACTGTGTCG
>NW_015119810.1:0-2199 GCF_001443285.1 Poecilia latipinna
TGCCTAGCCTCCATCTTGGCGTTATGTTGCTTAGCAACCGTTACAACGTGAAGCACAGAGCGGCGAAGGAAAAAAAACGGACTCGAAGTTTGTTTTCTGTATTAATCTTCACCTTTTGTAATAAAGGCTGTTCCATAGTAAAAAAAGAAATCTGTCTGATTCTAAAATGTTTAAACATGTATAGCAAGGAATGTACGCAAATTAGTCATTTTAAAATACTCTCCAGATCTCAGGAAGTAAGACATTACATTTAAATAAAACTATGAGAGGCCCCATGGGCCAAAACTTACAAACTCTCTTACATTCACAGTCAAACTCTCTGACAGAGTTTGATTGCAACGGAAGTTAACTTAAAATTTCAGTTTCTGATTGGACCCCAGGCAGGAGTAGGCGGGTTTTCACGGACAGAAAAATAGCTGAGCGGCAGCGACTAACAGAGGCAACTAATATTTTAAATGACATCGTTAGCGCTCCTACAGTAATGTCAGCATTATCAGAAGTGTTTAGAAGCCGACAGCCAGCATCGGAAACCCCATCTATCAGTGGGATAGCCGTCTCTTCGGAAATGGCAGTAATGCCAGCCTGCACTCGACAGCACAAGTTATGGCGCTCTCTTTTCAAAATAAAAGCGCATCTCCAGTTTATGTTTGATTCACACATCAAGTTTCTCTCCTGCGGCTATAACAGGCTAAAGCTTTGTGTTAACCTTCTATGGCATAACTTTTTTATTTTTGGGGGGAAAAATATTTTCCTGCATTCTTTGGGAGCTTGTTGGTCCCTAATTACATATCAATCATAAAATTGGACCCCGACACCTCCTGGACCGGATTTGGGTTTGTTGCCTCAGGGCAACATTGAGCTACAAGGGGTCTAAAACGCCAAGTTTTCTACAGTGATTATGAGAAATGAAATACAAATCAAACAAAAACTATATTCATAAAAAAAACTTTTTTGACAAAAATAAATCAGACATGGTTCCAACTCACCAAATATAAAATAAACAACTTTCATTAATGAATGGTACATTTGCGCAAATTACTAAAACGAGCATTTGTGTGTTTGTACGTGTATGTTTGGCAGAGTTAGAATCACTAAGGATGTTGAAATTAGTCTTTTTCCCTATTATATGTTAAACATCAGGAAGGAATTGCTTGCTGACGTGAAAAAAACGTGTATCACATTTTTGGCACTTGATTATTGGCGTACCTGGGAATCACCATCTGGTTATCTGATTATCTATGGGTTGTAGCGACCAAATTCACATCAGTGACAGGACTTAGGGCTGCAGGTTCTTTTTTATAAGAGTTTGTAGTTCTGATTTTTTGGTAGAATTTGAGCCAAGCAAAGGACAACATTTCCACCAGCTCCCATATCTGGTAGCTTTGGTGGTGGTACGGCTCACCCTATGTAGATTTTCAAGTTGTAAGGAACACCATCTGCACCAGTCATATGAAGTACCCTGCAGACCCGTATATTTGGGTTTCGCAGGTATTGCTTCAGTCTTTACCAGCCTTGGAATGGGGCCATTTGTTCATTGATGACCAGCTCATCAATGACTTCAGCTCTTTGGGACTGAAGTCAGTTTTGAGGATAAACAAACAATGAAACAATGGTTGTACAGTGGATCCTCATGTCTTCATTGGGAATGACCCCAGTTTATGAACCATGCACCTTTTGTCCATGAAACGATCTTGCATCCATCTCCTGTTGCTGTTAGTCAATAATAAAGTAAAAAAATTGGCAGTGATAATTATTTGTAATCAATTGCATATCATCGCATTAGAATAATATTGTCTGAGCAAAAGGGCCGTAACTGTGCAATGTTGCCCTGAGGCAACAAACAAAAAAACACAGTTTTAGCATATAAATTATACAAAAAATTGTCTTGAAATGATCTATAATGCTTCTTTACATACTCACAGATATGAAAATATTTTTAGTTAGAGTGACCCAAATGTAAACATGAAGAAAAGTGATGTATAACTTACAAGTAGGAGGCAAGGTGTAGCATGCACCTCCGCTTCATAAAAAGGACTGCTCCCCTTCTAAGTAAAAGGTCACATGAACCTCAATACCTCTTTTATTTGGACAAAAATATGTCTGGAGGTATTTTAAATCATTCCCCCCAAAAAATAAAATAAAGGAGCAACGTGAGGTACAGAAATGTGGTTTGTTGCCCGAGGGCAACGCCATGCCATA
>NW_015119811.1:0-2199 GCF_001443285.1 Poecilia latipinna
GTTTTATGGCGGTTGGCAAGAAACTTTTAGTAGCATTACCGCCACTTACTGGGATGGAGTGTGGTTCATGATGGTTTAAATATTTATTCTCATCTATACATACATATATTCTACATAATTCTATCTAAACATACACTCACACATTCACACTTAAAACATACATACTTATGCACAACTTTGTATATCATGCCTTCATTCACAAACACACTACAATTAAATTCTATGAAATAATTTCGTTTTCTTAAGAAATCGAATAATTATTTGTATGTTTACTCCCTAAATTCTTTCTCAATATATCTAATAAATTAATCTTCTCCTTAATCCTTTCAAACTCTCTCATCATATATATTCTCTCTATTTCATATTTATGGCATTCTAATATAACATCTTCTATGGTTTCATATTTATCACAATAATCACATTTGCCAGTTTTATGTTTTTGAATTTTAAAAAGTGTATAATTAAGTCCTGTATGTCCAAATCTTAATCTTGTTATCACTCTTTCCTCCTTTCTATTTCTTCTTCCATTTCTTCTTTCTCCTACATTCTTCTGAATTTTATAAAACCATCTTCCTGTTTTATCTTCATCCCACCTTTTTTGCCAAACTTTCATCAGTTTCTCTTTAACAATACTCTTTCCTTCAGCTTTACTTATTTTAGCTGTAAAACTAATAGGATTTTTAATTGCCCTCTTTGCCATTTTATCTGCCCTCTCGTTTCCTTCTACCCCAATATGTGCTGGAACCCACACAAATATAACTGTCAAACCCATGTTTTGTATTCTAAATAATGTATGCAATATTTCTAATAAGATGTCCATCCTACTGTCTGTTTGATTATTTTTTAAACTTAATAATGCAGAGCTTGAATCTGAACATATTGTTTTTAATGGTTTTATATCTTCTACCCATTGTAAAGCCAATAATATTGCCAACATTTCTCCTGTGTATACTGATAACCCATCTGTAATTTGTTTTCCTATTTTTATATTGAATTCTGGTAATACAAACTCTATTCCTATTTTCCCAGTTATTTTTGATGCATCAGTATAAATTTGAATGCATTTATAATTATTTAAATATAATTGCACTGAATAACTATCTACAATGTATGATTTATCTTTTTTATTTTTTTCCATTATTGACATATCTACTTTTGCTTCTGGTAGAATCCAGGGTGGTATAATTGATATTGGTGTTGTTCGACTAATTTCTAAATTATTCATTTTAAATTTTTTTATTTTATTTTCAATTGTCCATCCAAAACTCCTCATTTCTTTCTTATCTTTTTCCCAACATGGATTTTAAATTTCCAGAGTTGGATGATCAACGTTACTGCCTTGCAAATTTAACCAATAATTAATTTCTAATTTTGTTCTTCGTAAATCTAATGGCATTTCTCCCATTTCTATTTTCAATGCTGCTGTTGGTGTGGTTTTAAATGCTCCAGTACATAATCTTAGTGCCTGATGTTGGATAATGTCTAATTTAACCAGATGTGTTTTAGCTGCTGAACTGTAAACTAAACAACCAAAGTCTATGTTGGATCTTATCATACCTGTGTATATCTGTTTTAGTGATTGTCTATCTGCTCCCCAGTCACTGCCAGCCAAACATCTCAAAATATTCAATATTTTCTTACATTAACAACTTTTTGAATATGTATATGCCATTTTAATTTTTCATCAAACCATAGCCCTAAAAATTTTATACCCTTTACCTGCTCTAACTCTTGATTATATAATTTCAATTTTATGTCCTTGTTCAATTTTTTCTGAGTAAATATCATTACTTTCGTTTTATCAACTGAGAACTTAAATCCTCATTGCAATGCCCCTTTCTCTATTTCAATAATAACCTCTTGTAATTTTTTAACAATAAAATCAACATTTTTCCCTCTTTTCCAAACAGCTCCATCATCTGCGAAAAGTGAACAACCCATGTCTTTTCCAATATCTTTAAATACGTCATTTATCATAATTGAAAACAGTAATGGACTTATAATACTCCCTTATGGAGTTCCATTTTCTACTACATATTTTCCTGAGATAACTTCTCCTATTCTAACTTGTATTTTCCTGTTTGATAAAAAGTCTTTAATCCATTTAAATATTCCCCCTTTAATACCCAACTTGTATAATTTAATTAATAATCCATCCACCCACATCATGTCATATGCTTTTTCTATATCAAAAAATAC
>NW_015119812.1:0-2197 GCF_001443285.1 Poecilia latipinna
AACACTGACTATATTTTGAAGAACTGTTCTCAGAGACTCTACCTTTTAAGAAGACTTAGTTATCATGGGGTGACCCAGCTAGACTCTAGTCTAGAATTTGAGGGGGGAAAAATCATATTTTATTTATCTCTACAGAAGGGTTCGGTGAATGCGCATATGAAACTGGTGGGTTCGGTACCTCAAGAAAGGTTAAGAACCACTGGTCTAGTATGTCTAATGACGTCACGTGTATGCGCCACTGCTTCTCTGTAGAGAGCGTGGGAGAAACGTGCTATAGTCACTACATGGACATGCTAGATCTCTAACTTTAGTAGACTCTGCTCATTTTCATGTTTGATAATATAGCAGCTGTTCAACCGGGCTTTGTAAGGTTGGTGACGAGTTCATTAAAGGACAACACTGTGGAATTCCCAGTACCAGTGTGGTTGTGAGTTTTCTGCCGCCTCTTCTCCTTCCCTACAACCCAAACATTACACCATTATTAAATCTACTTAAGTAAAGTACAGATACACAAAAATTGCACTTAAGTACAGTAACGAAGTACTTGTAGTTCGTTACTTCCCACCACTGCAGCAGACACTCACAACACGTTTCCCATTCACTCAGAGCAAAAAATTCCACATGACATGGCTAAGGATTTGCTGCCACATGCAGCCACCTATACATGCAGGCAGGTATAGGTGGTTGGTTTTTGTGACTGGCAATGTTACGACCTGGTTTGCAGAGCCGTAACAAAAAACAGGGAGACATGGTCTTCAACAATAATTAAGCACTTTATTGAGCATCAAGCATGAAATAAAACAAAAAAATCTAAAGCAAATGACCAGGTGGCCCCAGTGGTCGATGGCATTGCCAAAAGCAGGTGGTCTGAGTAGGGAGTCCTTAAAAAGAAAGCAAAGTTGGGGTGGGTAGGCAAGACAGGCAAGAGCCAGCCTGAAAAGTGGAGCTGGGCGGAGAAGTCAGCTCAGCCCCAAGCGAGCTTCAATTCAGCTCCACCAGTCCTCTTCCCTCTCCCTCTATATGCTGGAGCACGGCTGCTTTTATAGCCAGGAGTCGCTGGGCCTTAGCGGATCCTGGATGCAGCTACTTCCAGTGTGCCCGGAACAAAGAACAATTAATAAAAAGACGGACCCCTCCATGTGAAGTGAAGGGGGACATTACAGCAACAAGAGACGGTGGTTGGCGATCGTATATTTTTTCATGGAAATTGGCTGCTTATGATCGGTGCCCGATTAATCGACACACCACTACTGTATCATAATGGATTAACAAAGAAGAGTCCTTCAAATTAAAGATGTCTGGTCATTCACTTGTGACATCACAATAAAAAAGTATCCTGTGAAAAAGACAAGACAAAACATAAATTTAAGTTTTATATGGTTGTCTTTTTCACAGGATACTTTAAAAAAAAATAAAATGCACATAAATTGTTTATATTAGTATATGCACAAGGATGTCTTGTATATTGTGTATAAAAGTCCATGGAGTAAAACTATCTGGGTCACAACTTTTACTCGAACTTATAAAAAAAAGAGACACACAGGTTTGACAGGAGGTGGGTGTGGCAGCACGGTGAGAGGAAATACCGAACATCGGACTAGTGGAGCTCCAGAGATTAGCCAGGAGAAACGTGTTCTTGGATTGTTGGGGGAAAGCTTGACCCAATGCTGAAGGAATTAAAAAGACTTCTGGATGTAAAATAAAGGCCACACAGGGAAAGGACCGGACCCCATACCTGGAGCGACATGGGCGAAGGATGCTCCAGGGCAGACGAACGAGGCCGCCCGGGTATACAAACACCGACCCGGTGAGACGTTTCCATATTTTTCTTTATTTTTTGGACAAAGACTGAGACAAAGACAAATATTTGGGCCCCAACATCATTTTTTTTTTGTATGTGTACATGGATCCTTATTTTTTGAGAGCATAACTGCGGACTTTTCGTTGGACAATTATTATTATTGAAAGATCTCCTTTTGTTTTGTTTCAGAGACTGTTTTTTAAATTTGGTTTTGGGGTTGTTTATTTGTAAAGAAATACAAGAGTGACGGAAATAATATGGAGATCCAGTGGAACAGCTGATTTTTGTTTATTCAATACAGCATGACACTCCCATCCGCACTCTTAAGCTGACGTGTCTGATTGTTTTTCTTTATGATTTCATTCAAATCATTCTTCCTAGTTTTGATTACGAAAG
>NW_015119813.1:0-2195 GCF_001443285.1 Poecilia latipinna
GGGATACCTACCAAGATGGCTGTCAGCTACAAAGTTCCTGGATGTGATGTTACATGAGGACTATGTATTACTAAACCTGAGCTTAAATCAACTATAACATTTCCAAAAACAAAAAAAAATCTTAATACATATATTTTAAACTTACTATATTGTGATAGTGTGATAATACGAGAGGTAAAAGGTTGAGCTCCTCTACATCCTCCTATTGCTACGCACAGTTCTGTCGAAATCAACCAGTGAGAGCCAGGAGGAAGGCCTTAGCGCTGTCAATCAAGCTCCTGTACATGCAGTGAAACTATTTAATGTTTATCTGCTGTCTTTGGTGGGCATGCTAACTAGCATTAGCATTCATGGCTGCCTGCATTGTGTTGAACTGTAGCTCAGCAGAGAAAAAGGATGAGGATGATTGACAGCGCTAAGACCCGCCTCCTGGTTCTGATTGGTTGTTTCTGACTGAGCTGTATTTGTTCATAGATTATCTGTCTTATACCAAACTGTCACCACATACTAACAGTTTCAACTAATATGTAAAAAAAATCATTTATATTTATAAGTAATAATTACATAAATAAGTTTTCACCTCTTCCTTTTCAAACAGAAAGCTAATTATTTTTGTTTCGCATCGTATTTCGTATTTACATCTCATGTCCCACTGGTTACTTGTTTTCTTTGTTTTTAAAAACGTGTTTTAAATAAAGAAATAAATACTGCTGCTTTAACGGTAGCATCAGGACAATATGTCGCAAAACACCCCGGAAAGTCCCCGTCCGACTGGTCAAGTCAAAGTTTTGACTTAAACAATTTATCAGAGGATTAATTAGCGACGAAAAAAACATTTCCAGTTAAAACAAACTGTAGACGTGATTTTATCTCTTTAACTTTCACTTCAGTGAACCCTGCTGTTGTCAGCCCCGTTGCGCATGGACTCTAACTGAATGTAACCTCTGCTGATTGATTTCTTTAACCAGCTGATCTGTTGGAGCACACCGGACTTTTTCAGGCTCTTAAAGAGACAGAACATTTAAAAGAATGGAAAACTGAGCAGGTTTTCTTTATTTGACTCCATTTTCTGGTGATTCGGTTGATTTTATGTGCTGTAATATTGTGAAAAAAAGTTTTAAATTAAAATGTTTTATAGTGAAGATGAAGCAGAAAAAGTTTTAGGTTCAGCATGAATCAGATTCTCAACACCAAACATGTTTGATCTTTCGTTACTGCTGGAGAGAAAAAAAAATTGTAATTTATATTTAAAAGAACAACATCCACACACTTCATAGTTTTCTTGCTTTTTATTTCATGTTTTTCATTAAATATTAAAAGTGAAGAGAAATCTTTCAGTCGTTGCAGTTTTTCAGATTTGAAAACGTTTAAATGTACAAATGGAGTTTTTTCTGCCGCATTGCATTCTGGACATTGTAGTCCAAGTCGATGTAAGAAAAGAAAAGTTTTCTTTTATTCGCCTTAAGTAGATTTTCTACACTTGTTATTTTTGCTTCTTAGGGAAGTTTGGCTTACGTATTTTTTATTTTTATCTTTATTATAACACTCGTACACTTTAAATCATTACTTTGTTTTAGACTTTACACACTAAAACAAAAATCGTAATTTATATTTTCTTAGAGATTTGGACTGATTTGTGTCAAGTTTTTCACGGTTCCTAAAACTTGAAAAGGAAAAGTTTTTTTTAAATGCTTGAACTTAATTAGTAATTATGTCATTTATTTTTATGATTTTTCTTTAATTTAGTCTTTATATCAGCATTTGCACAGAAAATTATGTTTCTCCATCTAATGACGTCACCAGTAACGTAGAATTATTACAAAATACTGTTTTTGCTCTTATTTGAGTCTTACGTTTATTTGGGTAAAATATTTTGAAATTCCACTTTTACTTAACTAAACTTTTCAGTTTTTTAAACATGTTTGTTTTTACTTCCATTCCATATACATGCTCTGTTTTGTTGTTCTGTCATATAAAGTCGTAATAAATGAAAATAGAAACCATCGCGACGTGCATTCAGAACCAGCCATTCAGAAAATGTTTGGTTTTTTGTTTTTTTCTTCCGGCTTTGCTGGATGCAGGATAAATTTCTGTAAATCTGAACAGGCTGTGATTGTGTTTTCAGCAGGACTGGTTCTGGTTCGGAGAACAGAAGAAGCTTTCGGAACATTTTGACCCTCCCTGTAAATCAGCTG
>NW_015119814.1:0-2195 GCF_001443285.1 Poecilia latipinna
CAGCTGATTTACAGGGAGGGTCAAAATGTTCCGAAAGCTTCTTCTGTTCTCCGAACCAGAACCAGTCCTGCTGAAAACACAATCACAGCCTGTTCAGATTTACAGAAATTTATCCTGCATCCAGCAAAGCCGGAAGAAAAAAACAAAAAACCAAACATTTTCTGAATGGCTGGTTCTGAATGCACGTCGCGATGGTTTCTATTTTCATTTATTACGACTTTATATGACAGAACAACAAAACAGAGCATGTATATGGAATGGAAGTAAAAACAAACATGTTTAAAAAACTGAAAAGTTTAGTTAAGTAAAAGTGGAATTTCAAAATATTTTACCCAAATAAACGTAAGACTCAAATAAGAGCAAAAACAGTATTTTGTAATAATTCTACGTTACTGGTGACGTCATTAGATGGAGAAACATAATTTTCTGTGCAAATGCTGATATAAAGACTAAATTAAAGAAAAATCATAAAAATAAATGACATAATTACTAATTAAGTTCAAGCATTTAAAAAAAACTTTTCCTTTTCAAGTTTTAGGAACCGTGAAAAACTTGACACAAATCAGTCCAAATCTCTAAGAAAATATAAATTACGATTTTTGTTTTAGTGTGTAAAGTCTAAAACAAAGTAATGATTTAAAGTGTACGAGTGTTATAATAAAGATAAAAATAAAAAATACGTAAGCCAAACTTCCCTAAGAAGCAAAAATAACAAGTGTAGAAAATCTACTTAAGGCGAATAAAAGAAAACTTTTCTTTTCTTACATCGACTTGGACTACAATGTCCAGAATGCAATGCGGCAGAAAAAACTCCATTTGTACATTTAAACGTTTTCAAATCTGAAAAACTGCAACGACTGAAAGATTTCTCTTCACTTTTAATATTTAATGAAAAACATGAAATAAAAAGCAAGAAAACTATGAAGTGTGTGGATGTTGTTCTTTTAAATATAAATTACAATTTTTTTTTCTCTCCAGCAGTAACGAAAGATCAAACATGTTTGGTGTTGAGAATCTGATTCATGCTGAACCTAAAACTTTTTCTGCTTCATCTTCACTATAAAACATTTTAATTTAAAACTTTTTTTCACAATATTACAGCACATAAAATCAACCGAATCACCAGAAAATGGAGTCAAATAAAGAAAACCTGCTCAGTTTTCCATTCTTTTAAATGTTCTGTCTCTTTAAGAGCCTGAAAAAGTCCGGTGTGCTCCAACAGATCAGCTGGTTAAAGAAATCAATCAGCAGAGGTTACATTCAGTTAGAGTCCATGCGCAACGGGGCTGACAACAGCAGGGTTCACTGAAGTGAAAGTTAAAGAGATAAAATCACGTCTACAGTTTGTTTTAACTGGAAATGTTTTTTTCGTCGCTAATTAATCCTCTGATAAATTGTTTAAGTCAAAACTTTGACTTGACCAGTCGGACGGGGACTTTCCGGGGTGTTTTGCGACATATTGTCCTGATGCTACCGTTAAAGCAGCAGTATTTATTTCTTTATTTAAAACACGTTTTTAAAAACAAAGAAAACAAGTAACCAGTGGGACATGAGATGTAAATACGAAATACGATGCGAAACAAAAATAATTAGCTTTCTGTTTGAAAAGGAAGAGGTGAAAACTTATTTATGTAATTATTACTTATAAATATAAATGATTTTTTTTACATATTAGTTGAAACTGTTAGTATGTGGTGACAGTTTGGTATAAGACAGATAATCTATGAACAAATACAGCTCAGTCAGAAACAACCAATCAGAACCAGGAGGCGGGTCTTAGCGCTGTCAATCATCCTCATCCTTTTTCTCTGCTGAGCTACAGTTCAACACAATGCAGGCAGCCATGAATGCTAATGCTAGTTAGCATGCCCACCAAAGACAGCAGATAAACATTAAATAGTTTCACTGCATGTACAGGAGCTTGATTGACAGCGCTAAGGCCTTCCTCCTGGCTCTCACTGGTTGATTTCGACAGAACTGTGCGTAGCAATAGGAGGATGTAGAGGAGCTCAACCTTTTACCTCTCGTATTATCACACTATCACAATATAGTAAGTTTAAAATATATGTATTAAGATTTTTTTTTGTTTTTGGAAATGTTATAGTTGATTTAAGCTCAGGTTTAGTAATACATAGTCCTCATGTAACATCACATCCAGGAACTTTGTAGCTGACAGCCATCTTGGTAGGTATCCC
>NW_015119815.1:0-2194 GCF_001443285.1 Poecilia latipinna
TTTACTCAGCCAGCCTTCAGTTTCAGCTGAACTCCTTTTAGCTTGATGAACCAAGCAACTGCAGACTTCAATTTTTGCCAGTTTGAGAAGAATGCTATTAACTGAAAAGTTGCATTATTTGAGTTAATGATTGTAGCATTGATCAAGGGAGTCTGCCTAGACAACCAATTTAGATTGTCTTGGCCCTTTTATCGCAGCCTGTGGGGTTTTTCCTGACTGGGAGCGAGAATACAACCTGTTGAATGTAACAGGTAGCCAATCAGAAAGCGCGGTGATGTAAGAACGGAGGGGAATCCCAAATAGCTGACATATCACGCAACTGAGAGTCCGGTGGATATCAGAGATGATATGTGGAAATGTTTAAAATTATATGTAAAGGTCATTATTATATATTATTATGTTTATTCAGTTAAAAATGTTAACTATGAAAAAACATATTCACCTCCAAATCATAGTGCAGCAAATAGAGCGGCTGCTCCCGTCGTCTTTTATCCACCGCCTTTTCTTTTTGTTACGTCTTTTATCTCTTAAAATGAGCCCACAAACTGTCACTATTGCTTCTATATCGTCATCCGTGTTTGATTATTCTAAATTCCCATATGCTATGTTGGGGGTTTTTACTGGACTATCCTCTGGAATTGGGATGTTCGTGAGTGGAATCGGTTCGTGTGGTGTGTTGCTCCTGCCTTGTGGCTGAACATGAACCGATTGAACCTGTTGTACTTTTATCAGCTCTGTGGTCACAGAGGTTTGGAAAATCGGCCGACAATCCTTATATCTTGCCGTCTAAACCAGACTTAAGACTCACAAGCTCATCTCATCTCATCTCGACCACTGCCCAAACGCTCTGACTCTGGTCGCTATGGTAACGTTTACATATCCCTTCAAAATAAGATACAGATGGGCAACAAAAACGAACATTTTACTTTCGTGAAAATTTTAACTAACGATAATGACTAACAATGCCCAACATTAAAGGTGAAGATGCTAAAGCAATAAAAGCATCTGGACTTTGGCAGTATTTGGAGGAGTTTAAGCATGCCAGCTAACATGAGAATCTTTGTTCAAAAGTTTGTTTCTAACCCTTTCTGCATGTCCACTATTTATCACATTAGAAATGAAGTTTGTGTACACATTATGGAAACTTGTTCTTTTTGAATTTCCTTTTCAAACCAAGTATGCGCTGCAGAGCAACAGAAACGTTTGGCATAAAGAGTTCTTCCTTTTTGAAAGGCAGTTTCAGTTCGTAATGACAGTCTCTCCAGCTGTGCAGAGCGTTCCATTATGTCTAGAAATTTTTGTTCCTCTCTTGATATTTCCTCTTGTTCTGTAAATGACTTCTCAATAAAGTCATAGTTGTACTGGCTGGTTAGAAGCTCTTCGATCCTGTCAACGCTACAGTTGAAAGACTTCTTTGTTCCATTGACATGAACTGTAGCCACTTTCACCATCCCTGTAACCTTATGCTGAACCATTTATAACCCATCCTAGCAGCCTTCTGATTGCATAGGGCCCCTTACCCCGACTATTAACCACCTCCCAAGGTTCCATTAGTTTAGATGCATTCGTGCCTAGTAGAAGGTCTACACCAGCATGTATGCGAGGAAAATTAATGTCCTTTAAGTAAGACCATTTTGACAGCTCCTCCTCACCGATGATGTTGTCTGTAGAGACTGGCATTTCTTTTTGTGTAAACGCAATGGGAAGCTGATAGAAATGGCTTCCATTTATTTCTGAAATCTCCAGCCCTTTAATGATTGAAGTTATCATTGTTTTACTCTGACCCATTGTCCGGAGATGAATCTGAGTCTTTCGACCTTGAATGTTGAGTTCATTAAGAAGTCTTTCAGAGCAGAATGTATCGGTGCTCCCAGGATCCAAAAAAGCGTATGTTTTAATGATTTTAGTTCCCTTTGAACTTTTCACTTTCACAGGCAGGATAGGAAGAATCCCTCTATGGTGGCCAGCCCCAGTATGACCACAAGTTGAGGAGGTTTTACAGCCCTTTGCTGCCTGATCCAACTCCTTCTGATGGAGTCTTTCCTTCTGTCCAATGTGCAAAAAGCTGGGATGCTTTTGGTTACAGTGTTTGCACATTATGCGTTTAACACAGTTCTTGCTTAAATGTCCTGTATTCAAACAACCAAAACACAAACCTTTGTCTTTTAGAAAGTCTAGCCTTTCCCTGTGTGAC
>NW_015119816.1:0-2189 GCF_001443285.1 Poecilia latipinna
ATGACATGATGTGGGTGGATGGATTACTAATTAAATTAAACAAGTTGGGTATTAAAGGGAGAATATTTAAATGGATTAAAGACTTTTTAACAAACAGGAAAATACAAGTTAGAATAGGAGAAATTATCTCAGGAAAATATGTAGTAGAAAATGGAACTCCACAGGGGAGTATTATAAGTCCATTATTGTTTTCAATTATGATAAATGATGTATTTAAAGATATTGGAAAAGACATGGGTTGTTCACTTTTCGCAGATGATGGAGCTGTTTGGAAAAGAGGGAAAAATGTTGATTTTATTATTAAAAAATTACAAGAGGTTATTATTGAAATAGAGAAATGGGCGTTGCAATGGGGATTTAAGTTCTCAGTTGATAAAACGAAAGTAATGATATTTACTCAGAAAAAAATAAATAAGGAAATAAAATTGAAATTATATAATCAAGAGTTAGAGCAGGTAAAGTGTATAAAATTTTTAGGATTACGGTTTGATGAAAAATTTAAATGGCATATACATATTCAAAAAGTTGTTGATAAATGTAAGAAAATTTTGAATATTTTGAGATGTTTGGCTGGCAGTGACTGGGGAGCAGATAGACAATCACTAAAACAGATTTACACAGGTATGATAAGATCCAACATAGACTTTGGTTGTTTAGTTTATGGTTCAGCAGCTAAAACACATCTGGTTAAATTAGACATTATCCAACATCAGGCACTAAGATTATGTACTGGAGCATTTAAAACCACACCAACAGCAGCATTAGAAATAGAAATGGGAGAAATGCCATTAGATTTAAGAAGAACAAAATTAGAAATTAATTATTGGTTAAATTTGCAAGGCAGTAACGTTGATCATCCAACTCTGGAAATTTTAAATCCATGTTGGGAAAAAGATAAGAAACAAATGAGGAGTTTTGGATGGACAATTGAAAATAAAATACAAAATTTTGAAATGAATAATTTAGAAATTAGTCAAACACCAATATCAATTATACCACCCTGGATTCTACCAGAAGCAAAAGTAGATATGTCAATAATGGAAAAGAAACAAGATAAATCATACATTGTAGATAGTTATTCAGTGCAATTATATTTAAATAATTATTATCAATACATTCAAATTTATACTGATCCGTCAAAAATAACTGGGAAAATAGGAATAGCGTTTGTAGTACCAGAATTCAATATAAAAATAGGAAAACGAATTACAGATGGATTATCAGTATATACAGGAGAAATGTTGGCAATATTATTGGCTTTACAATGGGTAGAAGACATAAAACCATTAAAAATAATAATATGTTCAGACTCAAGCTCTGCATTATTAAGTTTAAAAAATAATCAAACAGATAGTAGGATGGACATCTTATTAGAAATATTGCATATATTATTTAGAATACAAAACATGGGTTTGATAGTTATATTTGTGTGGGTTCCAGCACATATTGGAGTAGAAGGAAACGAGAGGGCAGATAAAATGGCAAAGAGGGCAATTCAAAATCCTATTAGTTTTACAGTTAAATTAAGTAAATCTGAAGGAAAGAGTATTGTTAAAGAGAAACTGATGAAAGTTTGGCAAAAAAGGTGGGATGAAGATAAAACAGGAAGATGGTTTTATAAAATTCAGAAGAATGTAGGAGAAAGAAGAAATGGAAGAAGAAATAGAAAGGAGGAAAGAGTGATAACAAGATTAAGATTTGGACATACAGGACTTAATTATACACTTTTTAAAATTCAAAAACATAAAACTGGCAAATGTGACTATTGTGATAAATATGAAACTATAGAACATGTTATATTAGAATGCCATAAATATGAAATAGAGAGAAGATATATGAAGAGAGAGTGTGAAAGGATTAAGGAGAAGATTAATTTATTAGATATATTGAGGAAGAATTTAGGGAGTAAACATATACAAATAATTATTCGATTTCTTAAGAAAACGAAATTATTTCATAGAATTTAATTGTAGTGTGTTTGTAAATGAAGGCATGATATACAAAGTTGTGCACAAGTATGTGTTAAGTGTGAATGTGTGAGGTTATGTTAGATAGAATTTATGGTAGAATATATGTGAGGATAAATATTTAAACCATCACGAACCACACTCCATACCAGTAAGTGGCGGTAATGCTACTAAAAGTTTCTTGCCAACCGCCATAAAACCGACAAGAAGAAGAAGAAGAAG
>NW_015119817.1:0-2189 GCF_001443285.1 Poecilia latipinna
TTTAATCGTGTGTTTCTACATACAAATAAAAAAAATCAGAGCACTAAATGTTGCAGATTCCATTTAGTGGTTTTAAAAACCTGTCCAGATAAGATCAGTGCTACTCAGATATTGAGAGAAAATCTAAAATGTGTTTTCATTAAGCAGGAATCAGTGTGACAGTGTGCACCCCTCCCTCCGCAGCAGGCAGGGCAGCGACATAAAAACATGAGAGCACAGAAAGAGTCGACACTAATCTCACAGCGATGATGCTTTTACGTTTCTTTCCTCTTCTTCTCCTTACAGGTAAGATAACAAAAATGCATGGAGCTGTAACTGGACGTTTAAGCTAAATTTAGCGTTTTATGAAAAGAAAAAATATTTTATAATTAAGTTAGCAGCAGATCTGTTGTTAAAAAAGAAATGTAAAATATAGCTCAGCAATGAAAAGTAAAATATTCTTTTCATGTAACTCCTTTGTTTTCCTAGAGATTTAATTTTTCTGTTTCTCTTTTGTGAGCTTTTATTTGACCTCACAATCTTTTGCAATAGGAGTCAAAGACTTAGATGCATTTACAGTAAGTTAAGAGATAAGTTTGATTTAGAATGAAAAATATCCTTATGATTTAGATGGATCTAGAAATTTGACAAAGTGATGGGAGTTTCTACGGTTAGAGTCCATTGCATCAGTGGTATCTTATTACAGCTCAGACCACAAACCTTCTTACTCAGGCAGGAAATCCTTGGCTGTTGAGAGCAAAATGTCTGACAGACTAATGAAAATAAATTTCCAGTGGAATTATTAGTGATAATTCCCAAGATACATTTGTGTTTTCTACTGATGTTTAGAATGTTTCTTTTATTTTTCTTGGTATGACTTAAGCTCAGCCATCCGGGGAAAATGTTATCTTACCTAAATAGTATATGCTGTGTATTTGCACCCCAACATGAGAAACAGGTTGGGGAAGAAAATGCTAATGCACCAAATGGGATTATGCAGGAAATTACCAAGAATTGTCACAGCAATGAAACGGTGTTTTTCATAAGATACATGAAAGCAAAAAATCATGATACTTTAGTAGATGTATAGTTTGCTGTGTTTGGTTTAATTATTTACTGTGAATTTTAATTGATTCCTTCGCTTTTTTTCTGCTTCCCAGATGCATTTGCTGAGAGTTTCCAGCAGAACCTACAGCACAAAAACTTTACTAAGATCTTTGAGCAAATTCGAGGTGGAAAACTTTTTCTGTCATATCCTTGATTAAGATTTGTGTTGAAATATGATTCCAGCACATAATTTCTAGTTCTGGATATTAAGAGTAGAATAAATGCACATTAAGCACATTTATGAGCCAGAATCCCTCAGAAAACATTGTAAATGTTCATCTATACCCTGATTATCACATACATCTGGTTTCCCAAATCAAGTTTGCTAAGGTTCTTCATTTAACAGGTGTCATTTTTTAAAATTGATTTTCACACACTGTGTGTTGATCTATTTTCAGAAAGTGAAGTGCCAGCTCAGGAGGAATGCAGTTTTCAAGCCGTCTTAAACTACCTGAACATGACCAAAAACAATGACAAGTACACTTTGACCCGACCCGTGAAACACCACAGGCACTCAACGTGGATCTTCCTGGAGATGAAGGTTCATGCAATTCTTGATGTGGTGAGTTGTCTGCAATTTTTCCACATATTGCTGCTTCAGTTTTCTCTGTCAAAGATCAGAAACATTTTATTGATTAAAACAAACACAATATATTTGACTCAGGTGATGAACTTTATCGCTTCTTTGTGGACAGCACAGTTTTGTATAGTTTGTTTTGTTATTTAATAGTTTGTCTTTGCCCACAGAGAGAGACTGAGCAGTCTTTCTTTTCATATATTTGGATTTATTTGGTAAGTGTTTTGTTTGTGCCTAGAAATACATCATTTAACATAAACCCTACCTGGAGTAAAAAAATCTGTTTACAGTGCATGGGACAAAGTTTTGCTAATTTCTTTGCCACCCATTGGTTACGCATCCAGGAAATCTTGAAGAAACCTGTCACAGAACATCTAAAATCAAGCATGATTGTTTGGTTGCACTGCAAAAGCACAAATCTTACCAAGTAATTTTGGTCTAATTTCTAGTTAAAATACCTTAGCACACTTTGAATAAGACAAAACTACCTCTTAGGTAACTTTTTTAGCAAGATATAATAAGTTAT
>NW_015119818.1:0-2188 GCF_001443285.1 Poecilia latipinna
TGTTCTGCCTCAGGGTGGTGTTTTCCTGCCTCAGTGTATTTTTTTCCTTCTCCAGGCTGGTGTTTTTCTGACCCAGGGTGGTGTTTAAATGCTTCAAGAAAGTGCCTTTCTGTTCCAGGGTGTTGTTTTCCTGCTCCAAGGAAGTGTTCATTTGCTTCAAGACAATGCTTTTCTGCTCCAGAGTGTTGTTTTGTACCCTCAGGGCGGTGTTTTCCTGCTCCCGGCCAGTGTTTTTCTGCTCCAGGGCATTGTTTATCTGCTCTAAGATGTTGTTTTTCTGCTCCAGAGCGGTCTTCTCCTTCTCCAGTGTGGTGGTGGTCTGCTCCAAGACGGTAATTTTCTGCTGCAGAGCAGTCTTTTCCTTCTCTAGGGCGGTGTTGTCCTGTTCCAGGGTGGTAATTTTCTGCTCCAGGGCGCTTTTTTCCTGCTCCAAGCCGGTGTTTTTCTGCCTCAGAGTGGTGTTTATACACTCCAAGACAGTGCCTTTCTGCTCCAGGTTGGTGTTTTTCTGCTCCAGGGCATTGTTTATCTGCTCCAAGATGGTGCTTTTCTGCTCCAGAGCGGTCTTCTCCTTCTCCAGTGTAGTGTTACTTTCCATTAAACTTCTTATTTTGATGGACATTTTGTTTAATTCCTCATCTTTCTCTTGAAGAAGCTTGTCTTGTTCAAGGGCAGGCAGTTCTACATTCTTAATTTGAATCATTTGCTCCTCATTTTCTGTAGTTGGAGTCTGACCGTTAATGGACAACATGCTGACCTTTTTCAAGATGTCAAACAACTTCTGTGCCTGTCTAGCTGTGCTACTTTGCTGACTCATTTTTTTATCCTTTTTTTGTACAGAAATCCAAAAACTGTTCAACGTTTTTCGGTTTTGCACGCAATTGTTTGCTGGGGGCCAATCCTTCTGCTTGCTCTGCAACTTCTGCAATGGAAATGACTGTAGAATTCAAGACTGCAGCCTTGTGACATCAATGCATCACTCTTTGTGACATCAATTTGCGTGATGTCACAAACTGATGTCACTACCTCAACAGAACAACTAGAAAACTACTGAAGTTTGAATGAAAACAAACTTTAAGGCTGAATGCAGCTCGGCTTAGCTGATGGCCATTGCAGACAGTTCAGCTGGTAATATATCACCAAGGCTGAAATCCGCACTTGGGAGTCAGCGGCCCTTGGGGATAATGGCCTGGCACAGCAGGGTGCGAGGACCAACTCTCTTAAAAAAGATGTTGAAAAACACAAAAATGTATTACCTTTAATGCACATTTTGTGTTCGTTTTAACACACGATGTGTTAAAATGAACATAACATTATAACACGTATGAGTTAAATATTTCAACACGTTTGTGTAAATCTGTGTTGGTCAGGCACAGATTTTCCGACAGCAGATTATATAATTCTTCTCAATGACTGTTTCAAGTATTTTTTTTTCTACAATTGTTTTCAAATTTTTTTTCTGTATTTATAAAATTTTTACTTTATCTAAAAAATGCAATTACTGCTTGCTAGACCTTGAAACTTTGGAGTTGCTCCCAGTTGGTGGGACTTGGATGTTGCCAAACACTGGATACTTTTACTACTTTTATTATAAAAGCGATCAGATCAGAGAACAATGCTCGGTGGCCATTTTGCTCCTGCAGCTCATAAGCAGTAACTCTCTATTTTTCCCTGAGTTTGTCTGGGAGTTTCAGGACGATTGTTCTCACATTTGAAGGTAAATCCAACTCTCTCATGTAAACAATTCTCATATGAAGGACTGACATATTAAGAAACAAAAGCATAAATATATATATTTAGTTTTTCCTTGTCCTTACACGAGTTTCCATCAAGAAATGTTTATATTCTCTTTTTCATTTCCTCTGAACCTGGGTTTTTGTCAAGAAAAGTAAATATTTTGTTTTCTTTTCCTTATACAAGCCCTCATTCTTTTGTCATTGCCTCCTCTCTCCTGTTATTACTTCTCCGTGAGCATCTTTATGTTAATGACGAGAGCTGCCTTCTACGTCCAGCTCCTCTCCTATTGGCCAACGGAGCTGTGGAACAAGCGTCACTGCGTCAGACGTTGTGGGACGCTTACGTCTCACACAGTTATTAGTCGTTATCTTTACAGGCCACAGACCAAAACAAACTTTATCCTGGTGTTTTTATTGTGTTCTCAGTATTAGATGTGGTCTCAACAAACTCA
>NW_015119819.1:0-2188 GCF_001443285.1 Poecilia latipinna
TGCGTCTGGTCGTTGGCGGCTGTTCCTCAGACTTAGAAGGCTGTTCCTTCACTGCTAGATCGATTGTCTCATGAACTCTAGTGGTGGACTCTTCTACACTAACCAGCGAATCATTCTGCTGTTCAATATTTCCTGCAGAAATCTGTTGGTCAACGGGGACGTGTTCCTCCAACCAGGTTTTAACTGGTTCCCGAGTCTTCTCATTGGACTCTCTCTCTGGTGGTTGTCTGTCCCCCTTTTGATCCACCGTTTTCAGTGCTTTGGTGCTTGATTCATTTTCAGACACCACTGAAGAGTCCTGCTGTTCGATATTTTCAGCAGACTTCTTGAGCTCCTCAGCTTTGTGCAGCTCCCACCAGACCGCAAACGACAACTTCTTCTTCTTGCGCTTGGGTGGTTTGGGTGGCTGTACTTCCCTTTCGACAATGCTGTTGGATGCGACCTCTTCAACTCTAGACTGTTCGGACTGCATTGTAACTTTTGCTTGTTTCAAGTTCTAAGATGAATTACTTCTCTAGAAACTCGGTAAAGATTTTACGTTAAGTTTGATGTCACTCTCCAAAAGAAACGTGCACCAAACAAAGTTAAAAATCCTACTGTGAACTGCTAAGTAAATTCTCACGAGAAACTTATCAACAACGGCTGCTAACAGGTTGTGATGAAAGTAGATGGATGTGAGGAGCTTATATAATCGCTGGTGATGTCAGAATTCTGCTTTTGGAGATATATTGTGATGTCACATTGTGATGTCACAGTTTCCTTTGATATTCAGAGCGGGCTTGTCTGATAGATTTTTTTATTAACACAGCGCGCAACCTGACTGCAGAAAGTGTCTGTGGGTTTTTTAACTGTCACTGGTTGCTATAGTTACCCTCCATTAACTTGTTGTTTTGACTTTGGATAGCATGTCGTCAGCGTAGCTAGCCTAGGCTACTATAACTGTTCAAAACTGAGTGATAAAATAAGTTATGCTACCCAGGGGCAGGGGGAAAAGTTAGGACAATTCCAAGGGCCCTGACCAACAAAGGGCCCCCACACTTTTTTTTCATAGACATTAAATTAAATGGGGCCCTGTCAATTACAAAATTAATCATATTGTGTTTTCAAAAATTGTTTTTATCAGTAAAAATTAAATGTTATCACTCCCAGACCAAAAAGCACACATCCATATTTGCATTGAACTCCCCTGGATCTACATGAAATGGTTTGTTACTGCTTGGAGCGCTTGAGAGTGATGTTTTCAGCAGCAGTCAGTACAAGACAAGAACCAGTGTGGCAGTTATTTTGCTACTAAAAATTTTTTAGAAAATCAGGTTTTCCAAAACAAAAATTGAGAGATAAAAGAGAGTAAAAGACAAGAGTGTCAATTTGTAACCCAGTTTTTCTCCAAGAGAGGTGGGTAGACTGTGTGAGATTATCAACCATTCAACCATAGTTAGCTTAGCTACAGACTACTGTTTGCCTCCATTTCACTAGCATTTAATTAAAGAAAGAAAATTACCAACATATTCATATATTTAACTTGTCCCTTGTACCTTTTACCACTTAACAGGTGAGTCAATCAGCAGCAGCTCTAACCCAAGTCCCTCCTGACTCGTCCTCTCCTAAGTGAAATTAAAGCTGAAGTATGTAACTTTTAAAAAAAATTTTTTTTTTACATATTTGTTAAAACTGTCATTATGTTGTGACAGTATGGTATGAGAGATAATCTGTGAAAAATCTATTTCCTCTAACTTCTCCCAGTGCTAGAAACAACCAGATAGATGCAGGAGGCGGGTTTTAGCACTGTCAAAAACTATTTTATGCGGCTGCTCATCCTCCCTCCCCTCATTCTGTGCTACGCTGCAACTAGCATAGCCTGTTGTAAATGTTCAGTCTGGTTAGCATAGTTACCAACGAGCGCAGATAAACTATTTTCCTGTAATGACATGTTGTTTCTCCCCCATTAGCACATTCAGCAGTGAGTAAATGAGGTTGATTGACAGCGCTAAGACCCTTCTCCTGGTTCTGATTGGTTGTTTTGGCCGGAACGTTGCATTACTTTCACCAGTAATAGTCATTTAGGAAGGAGATGGAGAAGATTGATTGTTTTCATTGATTATCTGTATCATAGCAAACTGTCACAACATGGTGACAGCTTTAACAAATATGGAGAAAACATTTTTTTTATTAAAGTTATATACTGCAG
>NW_015119820.1:0-2188 GCF_001443285.1 Poecilia latipinna
CTAATCCGGAGTGGCGGGGAAGGCTGGCTACACAGGGATTCCTGACCAATAGGGCGGTTTGTCTCAACGCCAGTGAAGAAACTCGACAGATTCTCACTCCTTTAGTTTGGGGGTTCTGACATCTCTGTACGCCGAGCAGCAATGGGGACTCCATATGCCAGATGGATCTTCTACTGCGCTGTGACTGCTGTATGTTTGATGTTTGGAGAAGGAAGCGAGCCTGAGTTCCACCCACATGACTACAGAACCAACCTGTAGTGGCAGCTGATGAACAGGACTGCTCACGAGGAGAACAAGGTGAACTGCTATGTGTGTGCGCAGCTACCAATCGCCACACACAGCTCAGGTCTTCACCCAGAGAGCATCACTGATGACAAACAGATGTGTCTCTATGGCCTGAGCACACAACCACGATTCAGCGTCCCCGTGAAAAGAAGAAAATGCAAATGGTGCAAAAAGAATTTTTCTGTCCTACTTCGGACAGGAGATGCCACAAAAGGACTTTTTCTATCTATGAACTGTTCATTTGAGGATGACGTACTTCCGTTTCCAACGTTTCCACAAACTGGACGGTGCCCTGGAACTTGTGTAACAAAGTTTACACCTACTGCGAACCGACACAGGATTCCATCAACTGCACAGCCTGCAGGGGTCAGAAGATGACTCCACACTGCAAAGTCTGGAAGGACAGCCCAGACTGTGACAACCTGCTTCAGGAGAGGAGTTTCAACATCACGCATAAGACAAAAAGGAGACGAGAGACAACACTGTGCAGCGCCATAGTGCCAGGAGATTATGGCTCACGGATGTTGGTAGACTGGTACTTCATATGCGGGAATGAAGCGTACATGTTCTTGCCGAAAAATTGGGGAGGACTGTGTGCTGTGGTTCCTTTGATCAACCCGATTGCGTTCATCAGGAAAGCACAGAATGATCTACACACCCGCTCCAAACGAACAGTTATGTCAGAGGTCAAAAGATGGGGAGGCCTAACAACACATACTGGAGTTCCATGGGAATTCAGGATTTGGAACGGCGGAGAAAAATTTATGCAAGGCATCTTTCCATGGGTCGGAGTAGGTGAGATTCGAAGCCATGTTGAGATCAACAGATATGAATTACTGCGACTCATTAACAGTACACAGCCAACGGCACCTTGAGAGAGCTGACTGAACTGAGAAAGATGGTTCTGCAAAACCGTGTTGTACTGGACTTCCTCACAGCCTCTCAGGGAGGTGTTTCTAAAATCATTGGCCCAACGTGCTGAACTTTTGTGCCTGATGAAACAGGAACTGGAGGAACTTAAACATTACATAGAAAGTGGAACACAAGGATCATCTCCTTTTGATTTTCTTTCTTGGCTCATTTCCAGACCATGGTGGAATTTACTGGTGAAGCTTGAAACACCTATTCTGGGTGTTTTGATTCTTTTTTGCCTGTTCACAAGTTGCATTTTTCCATGCCTTCGAAATATGATGTGTAAAACAATTAACACAACTGAAGATGACTTGTTCCAAGTTTCTGACGATTTTCTGAACAGTGATGAAGTTCTGTAATCAATAAACAGATGAATTCATTTGCTGAATGACTCCTACAACAAGTTGGTGTAGAGATGAGTAACCTGCATTTGATTTTTTGTTGTTTCTTTTATTTTTCATTTATTTTATTATATTATCATTGTGTATTTTCTGTGTTTAGATTAGAAAAAAAAAAAACTTTTGCATTTATTGGTTCTTTTCTTTTCTTTTCTTTTCTTTTCTATGCTTGGCTTTTGCATAAAGTTTACACACATATTAAAATGATAAAAAGGGGGGAAATGATAGAGATTTTTGGTATTATCATTTTGTTATTACTTTCAGTCTAATGTTATTGTGATTTTTAGTTTAAAGTGTTTCTTCCTTATGTGTGTATAAACTGACCTGGAGGTTACGACTGTCTGTTTATCTTCATGTGAGACAGTTAACTCTGTGTTTCCCAGATCTTAAATTCTTCTTGTGTTAGTTTGACCTAGAGCTGAACTGGGCTCAGATCGTAGATCAGATATCACACCTGGAACTGAGTTGCTGGTTTGTTTAGGTTAGGAGTTTCACGACCTTTGTTGTTCTTCCTGACTGCCCCTTTTGGTTGTTCTGCTTGACAATAAAACAGGGGCTCGCGTGGAAGGAGATCAGAACTTTCTGTGAACGGC
>NW_015119821.1:0-2188 GCF_001443285.1 Poecilia latipinna
TTGTAAACAATTAGAAAAGTCTAAACTTGAAACAATCCTAGAACACTGGAGAGGGAAAATAGTTTGGTGTGGGGATTTCAATGCACTTAGCACTTTATGGGGAGATCAAGATGATTATAATGGAGGGATTTTAGAAGAGATAATTGAAGAAAAAGAATTGGTCATTCTAAATAATGGAGAAGGTACTAGGGTGGACTTTGTAAGGGGTAAAGAATCTGCTATCGATCTGACCTTGGTCTCCCAATCTTTTGCTGGTATGTGTAGATGGAAAGTATTTAAAGAATATACAATGGGGAGTGATCATTATCCAATTTCTGTCAATATAGGTACAGATACAGAGCAAGACCAGGCAGAATTTGAGGGAAGGTGGAAATTTGAGAAAGCAGATTGGGGTAAGTTTGAAACTATGAGTGAGGTTAGCTTGGAAAATGTAGATATAAATAAACCAATAACTCAGAAATCACCAAATGTATTATTAATTCATCCAAAACATTTATTCCTAGAAGTAGTGGTATTAAAAAAAAGAAGATAGTTCCTTGGTGGACACCAGAATGCTCAATAGTAATTAAACAAAGAAATAAAGCTTTTAAGACACTTAAGAAAATAACTTGTTTCCAAAATCTAATAAATTATAAAAGGAAACAGGCAGAAGTCAGGAAAACTATAAGAAAGGCTAAAAGGGATTATTGGAGGAAATATTGTGAATCTTTGGGGAAAAACACTGCATTAGACAGGGTTTGGAATACTATTAAAAAATGTCTGAGAATTCAAAAGGGTATTTTTTCCCAGTAATAAAGATAATGGAAATATTATAATAAATAATGAAAATAAAGCTGAGGTATTAGCAAAAATATTTGCAAAAATACATAGTACAGAGAATCTCAATAATAAAGAAAAAATAGGACGTGAAACTACTCTACAGCGAAATATTGGATTATTGCATGATGATGAAGAATATGATGATTTTATTAATATGAAATTTTCCTTGTTAGAATTAAATAAAGCTCTGAGGAATTCTAGTAAATCAACTCCTGGTAATGACCAAGTTACTTATAGTATGTTAAATAATCTTAGTGATGTGAGTAAAGAAATATTATTGGAATTGTATAATAAAATTTGGGAGGAAGGGATATTACCTGATATATGGAAAGAATCTATTATTATTCCTATTTGTAAACCTGGTAAAGATCCACATTCAGCTGAAAGTTACAGACCAATAGCTCTAACATCATGTTTGGAAAAAATTATGGAAAAAATTGTAAATAATAGATTTTTTTATTTTTTAGAATCTAAGGAGAAGATTAAAGCTTATCAATTTGGATTTAGAAAAGGCAGAAGTACAATAGATCCAGCATTATGTCTGGAACATGAAATTAGACGGGCCCAGATTAATAAAGAGAGTGTGACAGCAGTCTTCTTGGATGTGGAAAAGGCTTATGACATGTTGTGGAAAGAAGGGCTGTTGATTAAAATTAAACAAATAGGTATAAGGGATAAAATATATAGGTGGATTAAAAATGTCTTAACTGAAAGAAATATTAGAGTAAAAATAGGTGGGGAAATAAGTTCAAAGTATCAAGTTGAAAATGGTACTCCCCAAGGCAGTACTATAATTTCTATGCTATTTATTATAATGATTAATGATATTTTTAGTAGTATAGATAAATCTTTTGGTGTTTCATTATTTGCAGATGATGGCATTATTTGGAAGAGGGGAAAAACAGAATTTATAAACAGGAAACTACAAGAATCCTTAAATAGGGTAGAAGCTTGGGCTTTAGAATGGGGATTTAGATTCTCAACATCCAAATCTAAATTTGTTGTTTTTACAAATAGGAAGGTTAATATTAATGTGAATCTTAAATTGTATGGGAATGCTATAGAAAGGGAAGATCAAATTAAATATTTGGGTATGTGGTTTGATAAAAAACTCACATGGAAAATACATATAGGTAAAATAGTGGAAAAAAGTAAAAAAATAAATAAATATTATGAGATGTTTGAGAGGCAGAGAATGGGGAGCAGATAGGAAAGCACTAAAGACCGTTTACATCGGACTAATTAGGTCAATGTTTGACTATGGTTGCATGTTATATAACTCAGCGTCAAGTAGTTTACTGACAAAGATAGATAAAATACAATATCAGGCGTTAAGACTTTGCTGCGGAGCAATGAAAACTACTCCAGT
>NW_015119822.1:0-2187 GCF_001443285.1 Poecilia latipinna
CTGTTAAAATATGCCACGTAAAGAAAGACGACAGGAACAGAGGATCCGATGGAAGCAGCAAAGGCCGTCTTCCTTCGCCCGCCAAGCCACGTCAACAGCTTCTCTCTTCCGCATGCCGCCATGGTCAGCACCTTTCCGGATTTCCCTCTCTACGCCCGTCTCGGGCTGTCGGGGTAAGACGTAGCATTCACATGTCTCATTCGCATTATTACGAACCGCAATTCAATTAGCTTATTCTCTCCCGAACTCGTAGGCCACTCAGGCTGCGCCTAATATGCTCGAGAGCTTTTAACTGCATGTTGAAGAATCGACTTGTCGTGTTTAGGGAGGCGCCTTTAAACGCCATACGAGCTCTAAGATTCTCTCACCGGGTTTTACTCCCGTGCGACAGCTAAAGAGACCTGCTGCTGCTGTCTCAGCTCCGTGTGTGTTCGAATTATGGCAGCAACCAGCAATTCGCGAGCTTCGCACAGTTTCCTCAATTAACCGACTGAGTCGAGCAAAGCGTTGGAGGCAGGCAATGTTAAATAATAATGAAAGTTTATACAATGTAGCACCTTCAGCTCGTCGACTAGTGGCCTGTAGCCCGCTGATATGTTCTAAAGAGTGTAGGACCCTCGTTATTGAACGCTTTGGAAATGTCCTCATATGAGTAGTTTTACTGCAGTGTACCTTCTGCCCCCATAAGCTGATGCCCTCATGTTAAACTCGTCTGGAGTCGGGGCAGCCTAGAGGGATTACTCATTCATATAACAGCAGTCGTATGCGCACTCAGCTACTGAGAGCCATGCAGCCCATTGTCTCGGGTGTCTCGGTTACCGCATTTTTATTTCAGCTCCATTATCAGCCAACTTGTCAACCGAAGACTATGCTGTCTTTGACTGTGTCATAATACAAGTCATATTGCCAATTGTCTCTGCGCACGAGTATTAATCATCCAGTAATTAGGAGTTTTGCATCAGTTGCGAGGCGTCACACGCTGTTCAGTTGCTGGCCACGGATCGTAAAGTTGACTTAAAAATCCCTCCATGACAATCTCGGTACAATTGTTCCAGACCTTATCAATTAAACAAGCCATGAATTCTCGCTTACATCATCCATTTCAGCAGCTCAAGTCCTCAGCATTTTCTAACTCGTTTCACTGTCATAACCCGTTTCCCGAGAGTAATGTCAGCAAGTGATCCCGATCATCGCTCGCTATAAGTTGTCGTGTTTTAACTATAAGCCAAACCTCCATCTGTCTCATGTCTTCTATCGCCACCATTTAATTTAGCATACCTGCGTGTTGCATCTGGTCATTTTAACACCATTGCCGATAAGCTATCTCCCTGCCTGTGCTGTGTCCAGTCCTGCTATTAGACAAGTCACCCATTTCAAGCTTAATCTCATCCTCACTGTATATTTCCTCAGTTTTCATCCCCATTCTGAGTCTCGGCTTTTTCTTCATGCTCATGGTAGTTCCAAGCCCTGCATGCACGGAACCTTGAGGAGGGGAAAAAAAAAAAAGTCTATGTTTTGACTATGTTCACCAGTCTCGAGGTATTCTCTTGGCCTTACGCTAACATCCAGCGCCAGACGAGCACTGCGCAATTCTCTGGTGGTGGTTGGTCAACCTCATGCAAGTGAATGTTATCTTGTCAGTGTTTCGCATATCTTTCCCCTTTGTCCTTTACACCCTTAATTTCAGATTTCATTCCAGACTGTAACCCCACAGCTGGTCTTCATCCTCCTGCCTAGCTCTGTGCCTTCACAGTAACCCCCTCAAGTTGACCCGTACCCCCAGGCTGGCTCCGCGCCGTCTCAGCTGGCCCATGTCCCAGCTGTTCCCTCTGTCTATCCAGCGAGGCGCCTCTCCAGCCCGCACCTGTCGTTCAGCCTTTCTTCAGGCTATTCTGCATCCCCACAAGCTGACCCGTACCCTCCAGCCCGGCTCCGCGCCATCCCAGTAGCCCCCAAGCTGATCATGCTCGCCTGCCTGGCCCCGCCATCACATTAACCACCAAGCTGTCCTGCTTCCTCCTGCCTGGTCTCACTCTCGCAGAGTATTCCTCCGCTGACTATGTCTCCAGCCCGGCATCATGTTATGGTTTATCACTGCTGGCCTTCTTCCACCAAGTTTCCTCGTGTCATCTGTCACCTCAGATCGGTTCCTTCCATCAGTGCCTCACCTTTTCTCGTGATCAACAT
>NW_015119823.1:0-2187 GCF_001443285.1 Poecilia latipinna
GGACTGGAGGGAGAGAAAACCGGACAAAGGACGGAAAAGGACGAGATTTGGGGACGTTGGAGAAGCTTGGAGAGCGGTCGGTGGGAGAGGGACGAGACGAGAGGAGACAGACGCAGGTAATGACGATGGGCTTCGAGCTAAGCTAAGTTAGCTAGCCGCTTCAGCCCCACGTTTTCTGCTGCATTCAATGGCAGTCGGGTTAGTCGGAAAGTCGGAGTTGTTATAGAGAGCAGCATTTTTTATTATTTTATTTAAATTTTCTATTTTTATTAGAACTGCTCCATTGTATTTCATGTTAAGAAGTTTTTAATCTTTCTTAATGGGCAAAAGTCCTGATGATTTCAGACAAATTTTGAAAGTGGAAATATCTGTTATCAGCCATAACATTAATATTTCTGCCCAAATTTTCATATCAATGCATCCCTATATATCAGGAGTGTGAAACTCCAATCTTCAAGTGCCACTGTCCTTCAGTTTTTAGATGTGCCACATGTACAAAACACTGGAATGAAATGGTTTAATTGCCTCCTTCTTATGTAGAAGTTCTCCAGAGCCTAGCTAATGACCTAATTATTGTATTCAGATGTGGTGCAACAGAGGCACATCTAAAAGTTTCAGTGGCCCTTGAGGACTGGAGTTTGACACCTGTGCTCTACATTATATTTAGACTAGATTGTTTCAAGTGGGAAAATAGGAAAACTGCATCCTGTATCATATTTTAAATGTTGATGCTGAGGGTGGAGTGTTTGGTCGGAGACATCAGAAGGGGAGACGGCGACACCAGCAGCCGGACCTCCACCTCTTGGACTCGGTATAAAGGTCATAAATGTCTCTGCTCAGGTTCTGCATGAGGGGAAACATTCATGGGGATCAACGTTCAGCTGGAGGAACAGGAACAAAACAAAGCTGCAGTGAAACATTCAAGCTGGCAGAATAATGAGTAAACCCCAATTAACTGGTGGAAACTAATTTGGTGACACAAACCTGTAGTTAAATGAACCAAAGTTGTAGATTATATATGTTTTCCATCTTAAATGCAAAATGTGTATATTTATTAAACTTTCTAACTTGTTTCCTGCAGTTCCAGGTTGAGTCTTTCTTCATGACTCTTTAAGGAACGAGAAGCTCAATGTTTTTATCCAACCTTGTTATTAATCAGTGAAATAAGTTGGAGGAGAGACGTTTGGTTCCTGCTGCAGCTCAGTGTTAATCTGGTTAATCTGAGAGATTAGCTCCAGTCTAACACTGCAGTGAGGATTAAAAGCGGCCAGACAAGGTGAGGGACGGAGGAGAGGTCACCATCAGGAAGTTTGAACCTCTGCAACAAACTGCATTTAATCACAACCAGCTGCTGATTTTACTGAGTTTTGGGATTTCCAGTTAAATCCTTTATTTTCCGGTTTGGGTTGAATCAGGTGTGGCCCACGTTGGGCTGTGGCGGGTCATATCCATGTTGGTTTATTCTCAGCTAAAATAGGTTTACTGTTATTAAATGTAAAATATGTCAGAGATGCAGCGATCAGAGCTTTTCTGTCCATCACTGATCTCCAGTTTTCATTCTGCTCTGATCTTCCAGTTCCTGGATTTTTTCTCCAGAGAGAAAAATGTTCTGCAGGTTCTGAGTTTCAGGTAGAAGTTCTGAATGAAACAGGAAATATTAAGATTTTATCACTTTATGCTTCAAAGCATTGACCTCTGACCTTCATGGGATTTGAATGTTTTACTTTAACTAGGACTTTCTGAAAGGCAGAGTTGATGAAAAATATTTTTAATGCAAATATTTAAATTTGAACAGGAAAATAACAGAATGAGCAGCAAATGAACCAAATGCAGAAGAAGAAAAATGTTTTTATTTCTCTAAAACATGAAAAACTGCAGCAAATAAACAAAAGGAAGATTTAATATTCAAATCTGACGAGTTTAGAAAAATAGGAGAAACAGAAAAAGAAAATGTTCAGAGAGAAAAACTGATCAACATTTCAATGAAATCTGATGAATGAGAGGAAAAAATAAGAGAAACAACATCTTGATATTCAGTGTGAAGCTTTGACTGGAAACAAACAGGAAAACATGAGGATCCTGGAATAATCCCAGCTTCCATCTTTAAAGGACTGGAAGAAGAAAAAGTTTCACCAAGAAATCGATTGTAGAGATGAACTATCTGTTCAACAGTGAGAGAGTTTCTCT
>NW_015119824.1:0-2184 GCF_001443285.1 Poecilia latipinna
CAGGAAAGAGAGGGAGGACATGTGGCAAATGTCACCAGGCTGAGAATTGAACCTGCGGCCACCGTCATGAGGACTAAGGCTTCAATACATGGGTTGTGCTTCGCCCCTGCACCACCACAGCTCCCCTAGCTGATGTTTATATCTATGATGTAAGACCATAAACCAGACTGCCGACACTTCAGATCCAGAGTGTTAGCCAGTATTTGGTACTCCAGCCCTCTATGCTTCTTACTGTGATCTCCTGTTGTGGACCTCAGGTGATATCTCTTTGTGCTTCATCCTCAGGTAATTCCTTGTGACACTGACAGCTCTACAGTAAACCAAACCTCCTTGGATACCCTGTCGTCAGCCTCACTCACTCCTCACCTTCTGTGATCCAAAGCTTACCTGTTTTCCCACCACCGCAGCCTCTTTGTTGGTCAAGCAGCAACCCTCCACCCGAACCAAACCCCAGTAACCACAGTGATTCTTCTCTATGGACAAGACCTACCTCCACCCAAGTAAGACCAGTCCGTTTAGTCTGACACTGCCGTTTTCCACAATCAATGAACTCACCACCTCTCTTTTTTACATTCCAGTGCTCCAGTGATCCAGATTGCAGACTTTCCCCAGAACCCGATTGCTGATCATTATTTTGTGTTTACAATAAACTTATTTAACGGATTTCTGTTCTCCGCCTGATTGTTCTGCATGTGGGTTAAGAAATTAGACTCCATTATGACATACAGGTAAAATCTGTTTTTTTTTTTGTTTTTTTTTTTGTTTGTTTTGTTTTGTTTTACGGTAAAACGCCGGCAGCCGGGGTTGCCAAAATTTAACCATAAAAAAACAATTACGGGTAAAATCTGTTTTTTGTTTTACGGTGGAATTTCGGCAACCCCAGCTGCCAGTGTTTTACCGTAAAATCTATGTTTTCTTTTTTGCAGCGTAGAGGTGGAAGTCTTTCCCAGTACTTGATGTGATTTGATTATGAATCAGAAAGGCTTGGTGCTAATCTATTAATGACATAACATTTTTGCTACTCCCCACCACCAGCACTATTATGTGCAGCACTATTATCGAAAAGTTCAAGATGTTTTCGTTGAACAAAGCCGAGGATGAAGCTGTCACAGCTTGTTCATACGTTACAGTATATGTATGTTATTTAACTGGGTTAATGATTTGAATTTTTCTACTGAAACATAGCAGGTTCAGCTGATTTGGTTACTAGTTTGCAGAGTCACCATAAACTCAGTGAACTTAGATGATATGATCAGAAAGGTTTGTTGACTGACACTGATTGAGATGATGAAGTTCTGACTTTATTCACTCTTTTTATGAGATGTACCCAACTGGATTATCACAAAAATCTTGATTTGATTGCCATCAAGAAATCAATTTATTATTTATTTTCAGTTCCTTCCTTTTTTTTTTTTTTTCCTGAGTTGAGAGTTTACAGTTATTTGTCCACCATAAACTGTCTTTGCTTGTTCGCTCCTTTTTTTTTTTTTCAATATTTTCATATCAACACTTCAGAGAATCTATTTGATCAGTCTGACCTTTTTCGGTTTAGAATTGCTGTCATTAAGATGAGAAAGTGGAGAGGCCCTTTCAAATTGTAAATGAAAATTAATCATGGACAAACAAGATGTCTTTAAAGATAACTGCTTCATGCACATCTGGAGGGGGCTGATTGGAGCTACTAGATTCTGGCTGTACACTAAAAGGATGTGGTTAAACAACAGGAAATGCTTGTATATGTTTCAAAGGACTTCCTCTTTGTAACTAAACATGCAGAATACAAGCAACTTAATGACAATCAGTAGCTGCTCGATGATACAATTTCAACCAGTCTTACAAACATGATGATGAATGAGCTTAATTTAGAGCTGCAAAGAAAAGATCAGATGGTGCTCAACACGATCAGTTAAATGAAAAAATTTAACTTTAGCTGCAAAGACAAGATCTCAAAAAATTCGCTGGCTTGATGTCACAAGGTAAAGAAATCATGGGGACATTCTTTGCGCAACTTGACAGTCAGAAGTCTAGAGCAAACTGAAATGTCGAGTCAAACTTGGACAATCTCTGCTTTGCTAAATCTAATTGGTGCTTTCATTCCCCTATTCAGTTGGGGGGGGGGGGGGGGGGCTCCCTTTATTTTTTTTTCAAAAAAAAATTTAAACCTTTTTTTTTCTCCAGGGGGAA
>NW_015119825.1:0-2180 GCF_001443285.1 Poecilia latipinna
GTGTAGCACCGGTATCACACGGCTAACTGCGCTACTGGACCAGTTCTAGGCTCTAAGGAGTGGGGAAGCAAGAATAACAACACCAGAGACCGCTGCTTTAAATGCAAAAAGCCGGCAATTTACTGAATGCAAAACACACATGAAACACAATACACAAAACCCCCCCCCAAAAAAGAAGAAAAAGAAAAGTGTATCACTTCTTTTTACTCATTAGTTCACCTAGCTTATTTCAGTAAAACTAATCTAATTTAGTTAGACCAGTCTCTTTTTCCTAGGTTATTTTAGTCAAACTAATTTAAGTTAGTTAGACCAGTCTCCTTTTCTTAGGTTGCACCTATTTTAGGATTCCTATTTTTTCTCTGAGTTAACTCATTTTTTTTCACAGGTAAGGAAATACCCTCAAACAAATCAAAGTGGACCACAATTATTCAATTCACATTCAGAGACATAACATATGAAAATTTAAGTATGACACTTTAAACTCAAGTTCAAGTCCAAATGTGAGTTCAGGTTCTCAGTTCAATGAAAAGCTTCAGTTTTGATTCAGTCCAGAAAAATAATAATAATTTCACCAGTTCTTAAATCAGTTCTTAATCCTGTCCAGTTCGGTTTGAACTAGTTCCTGAAGTTCCTACCGCTCCGGCAGCGAATTATCATACGCAGGAGAGTCCCTCCCTGATATGATGGAGAAGATGAATTGAAGGTCTAGGTCTGGCTCGCCATCTTGAATCCCGTCTGTGAATGTGGACGTCGCACACGGCAGACCAATCTTCGCTCCGACCGAGCTTCCAACCGAACAAAAAAACCTGACCTGTGTAACAGGCCACAAATCGACAAAACTCTTTTTAAATCCTTAAATTATACAAATAAATTCTTCTTCATAAACTCAACATATTAACTGGATAACCGTTTATTCATTAACCTGATCACAGTTTATAACGGAGCATTTCTTGCAAACAGCTACGTCTTAAGCGTTAGCTTTCCGCCAAAAGGAAAAGTACAACACGGTGAAAAATGTAAAAAAATAAACACAAAACTCACCAAAACCGATGTAACTTAGTTCTCATAAAATCCCCGTCAGTTTCCGACCAGGTAAATTATGTCTTCTTAACTATAATATTAACTTTTTTTCCGTTAATCAATCAACTGCTCTTTTCCTCCGATTCCTCCTCTGCTCTCTCCCTCTGGTTTGTGCACCGCAGCGTCACCCAGGCGTCGCATCTGTGACGCTGGTTCCTTAAAGGGGCAGCGACGTTATTCTCTGTTCAGACTTTTAATCCGCTATTTATTCTTATTTATGTCAGATTTTAACATGGGCAAGTATTTATTCCTATTTATTCAGATTTTAACTGAGCAGCTATTTATTCCTATTTGTCAGATTTTAACGTGGGTTACATCCTCCCCTCTTTACCTAATGCACGTCCCTGTGCATTTTGAATTTCATACTGTCATAACTCCAGGGATTCTTAGAGAGCTAGGTTCTTCAAGAGAGTCTGTAAATACATCACTCAAGGTTTGAAATAAAGACTGAACTATTGTAATCAACGGGTTTCCTAGTTCAGGATAAGTCAGTCTTTTAGTCGCTTTTCTGTCTCTGATAGGTCTCCCCGAACAGTCACTTTCATTTTGGTTGTCTGTTTGACCCAGATCACTTGTGTTTTCTTTGCTCTCCTGAGCAGGTTGAGTAGAAGGATGGATATTATCCGGATCTTTCTCAGGTAGGTTCCCAATTTCCTCTTCAGCAATTGAGTCTCTCTCTTCAGGATCAGGTGAGTCTCTCTCTTCAGGGTCAGGTGAGTCTTTCTCTTCAGGATCAGGTGAGTCTTTGTCATAAGTTTCTACTGGAGAATTCTCAGGGGAAGCTTCAGCTACGTCTGAAAGATTTTGCTCAACAGTAGCCAAGTCAGGTTCTGGTTCGATCCTTTCGGGTAAGTATTCCATAGGTCCGGAGGTCAGGTTGAAACCTATTGTGTCCACTTTTAGGTTTCTTTGATAGTGATATTCCTCAGAATCAGATTGGGATTCATCTTCATCAGCTCCATCTGATGTGTTATCTTTAGAATATTGTCGAGTTCTTGGTCGCCTTACTGCCTTTGGCGGGTTAATTTCGCTTTCGACCGGGGTCACAGTAAGGAAACCGCATGGCAGCAGGAGGTCACGATGAAGAGTTCTTTGTGGAC